>NC_056725.1:308440873-308580873 GCF_019279795.1 Protopterus annectens | reverse complement strand
CCAAGAAATGGCTTCTCAGATTTAGTATATGTAAGTCCATAATTTTGGCCAGTCAGTCTCTTATTTCTGGACTTGTTACAGCAGGTTTCAACATTGCAAATGGTTACTCTACTGAACACATGTGGACCTATGAATTGAAAGGAAAAATGAATGAATAGATAGATACACAGGCAGACAGACAGACATATGGATTGATAGAGAGGCAGACAGACAGACAAAAGGAAACAAGCAGATGTGGGCTTTATAATCTAAACTGTATTTACAGAATGACAGTTTATGTATATGTGTTGAAGGTGACTACACAGAGTAGTATAACACACCACGTAAGCTTTGAATGGCTGATGGACAAAAGGGAGGATTTAAAGAACAGTTCATACAGAAACACGCATTCAGTCTTGGTGATAGCTGAAGGCACTGAATGGGAATAAATGATTTTAACATTTGGGAAAAAAAAAATAAAATACTGTCCTAAAATCCCACATCTTACTGCCATTACTACATCTATCTAAACAAACTCTGGTCTGTAGCAACTGAAAAATAGCACTCCGACAAATCCTCTCAAATCATGCTCTGTTTTACAAAATTCAGATGTAACAACAAATTTCTATATTTGGTAAAATCTACTTAGTCTTTGCAACCATAAAATGTTTTTTAAAAAATGCTCCACTGCTCTAATAATAAAAAAAAAAAAAAAAGAAGTTGCTTAATAGTGATCTCTGATCAGACATGAAGTATACATCTGTGCTGACTGCATCATTAATGAATAGAATTAATTTTGCCTTAAAAAAGCAGATCCTATGGTACACAAAGTCAGATTCTGTCCCCATTCTGAAATTAATTCACCTGCTTCATGCTTCAAATGAGAATGTGAAACCTTGTTGCTTCATCCAGAATCTAGGATATGACCTGCATGGGACAAATTTGCTGCTTTGAGTTCCACTGTGTATCACATTAGGTGTCATTACTACAGAATGCCAAATCACCTATGTCACATGACATGAGTGAGCCATCGATTTGCTTGCTGTGTGTCTTTATAAACATATATATATATATATATATATATATATATATATATATATATATATGGGTTTAGTGAATTCACACTTAACCAAATTTCAGTTTACCAAGATGACAATAACAAAATTTCACTAAACTGAAAGTGCACAATACCGAATTTCATTACAGGGAATGAAGACACTTGGGCAACATGGGGTAATTTGCCCTTTTTTCCCCACTGTACTTTAGTTAGGTGGGCGCCTCCCACATTTTGTGGTGTGGGGGCATAGCTCCCCACCTGAGTGGGTTTGACGTACTGTTGTGTGTTTTTTGGATCAATGTTGGCCAAGTGTCTTTATTATCTATAAAAAAAAAATCAGTAATGTGCAGTTTGGGTTTAGTGACATTTCATTGTTGTCATCTCAGTAATCTGAAAATGTTTAAGTGTAAATCCAGTCTACAGAAATAGACCCATATATATATATATATATATATATATATATATATATATATATATATATATATATATATATATGGTTCTACCTCACTTCAACGACACGCCGGAACATCTACACGGAAATCGCGAGCCCCTGAAGATCGACAGCGCAGAAGACCGACGCGACGGGACCTAGAAGATTGACAAGCAGAAGACCGACCCGACGGATAAAAGCACCGACGCCGAGGATGCCGAAATGGGAAAAGGCTGTGTAAGTATGCGGTAGTGATGGACGTTAGGGTGTGAGTAAGGTAAGTGTGGATAGGGGTGGGTTAAGTGAGTTAGGGTTAGGGAGCGGGTCAGGTAAGTGTGCGGTAGTGATTGTGTTTGGGTTAGGGGCGGGATAAGTGAGTTAGGGTTAGGGAGCAGGTCAGGTAAGTGTGCGGTAGTGATTGTGTTTGGGTTAGGGGCGGGATAAGTGAGTTAGGGTTAGGAGCGGGTCAGGTAAGTGCGGTAGTGATGGACCTTAGGTTTAGGGTTTGGGTTAGGGTTGTAGGTAGTTGTGTATGTGAGGTTTAGTGTGGGTTTGTAGGGATTTTGGTGTGCTTGTGTTGTGTATGTGGTTTTTGGACGGGGAATGTGTTTTGTTTGTTGATTGTGGTGTGTGAAGTGTATGAGGTTTCGTGTTTGTGTACCGTCGGTTATTTCATTGTCGGGCATGTGGAATTTCGTGTTTTTGTACTGTCGGTTATGTGGTTTCGTGATTGTTGTCGGTGTTTTGGTGTTTCGTTTATGTGAAGTAGAACCATATATATATATATATATATATATATATATATATATATATATATATATATATATATATAATCATAAGAATCATAGAAAGTGCAAGGCTATTAATCATTTTATTTATTGACATTTGAGTACTGAGAAAGTCTCACTGGGTAGATGCCCATTTTCAGTGAAGGTCTGGACAGAAAAGTTCCAAAGTATTATGAAAATGTTTCAAGAACAATATTTTTGCAATCTTGGAAATAATACAAAATATCTCCAGTTTAAATAATTATACCAAGTTATACATAATGTGAAAACATCAGTTAAGAATATATACAACTTATATGACAACAAGTTAATGTTTATAGAAATGTATGCACTTTATAAAGAAATTATAGGTCAGTTAGTATAATACAAACAGGAACTGCAATATGAAGTAAGAGAAAAAAGCAGGGTTATGGCATATTTAGAAAGAGAGTGTGGGGAGAGATAAGGATTGGCATAAGGAAGTGAGTGAATAAGGGATTATAAGGAGGTGTAAGGTATGAATAGGTATTTGTGATGTTTTCAGATGTAGTTTATTCTGGGGATGAACAAAAACAGAGGCCCGTTTTTGCTAGAAGATCTTTCAGACTGGTTTTAAAGGACTGGGTGAAGGGTACTGACTTGATGGATACAAGAAGGAATTTCAGGGTATAGTAACGTGGTATGATTACAGAACCGGCAGACTTGAAAGGCATGTGGAAAGAGAGGAGTTTTTGGTTACTGAATTACAATGACCAATTGAGAGCATGGTTGTATAGAATGATATTTAGTGCTGGATAAGCAGATGGATGCCTGGTAATTTTACAGGTGAAAATAAACTGTCTGCATTTTATGTATCCAAAAGACAAGATGGAAGGGCAGTGCAGCAAAGCCACTTGGCTTGGGATCCAGAATCTACTACTCAGGAGGGGTACAGGCTAGAAATGGTGTGGGAACTGTGGTTAGATAGAGGCTTCAGAAGGCAGTGAGAGATATCATCAGAACTGATGACAGACTCATAGCAATCTGACTCCAGTGTAATGATAGGGCAGTATTCATAATAAAGCAGGAGTCGGACAATACAACTTGGTGTTGATAATGGGTGACTTGAATGCACATATTCTGACAGACAGAACAGGATAAAAAAGTAGAAGACATTCCAGACTTCAATCTGGCAAACCACTTGATAGTAGCCAACACAAGGTTCAGAAAGAGAGAGAGTCATAAGATCACATAAAAGAGTAGCCATCATGCAACTCCACAATTTGAAGAATGGATTAAAGATACAAGTAAACTTTGACTTAATCAGAATTTCAATCTGGGGCAACTGGCCGACAACGCTATTCAAACTCAGGTTGGTTCACCTTCTTTAACTGATCAACTGAAATTGTTAGACACAAAACTTGTAAAAATTAAAAAAACTACAACTTGAAACTGGTTATGTATTAAGGAACATATTGTTCCCAAAGTCTTAATTCACCATTTGTACCCTTCAGGCCTTATAGCCGATTCCTTATTCCATCTTGAATTGAATTCCTTATTTGATGAACAGGGGTTCGCGTTGATGCAACTGATGCTTAAACATTACGCTATTCAGATAGCGAGCTTATCTAAGGAAGTGGCTGAAATTAATTCTGCCATTACTTCTCATGTCGACTTCCTTAGATACAAGTACGAATATGAGAGAAGCTTTGTTAGCATCAATCAGTTATTGGATAGACTTCAAGCTAACAAGGCTAAGAAAATGAACAGAGACCGAACAGCATATAACAATGGTTTAGCTTATCCCAAACCTTCTATGGCCCAAGTTGGTACAGCAATTTTACGCGGTAGTGATAGTGGTCTCAGTGTAACAGATAATGATCTTAACTACACTAACAATAATTCCAATGCTCTTGATACCGCTACGACAGCTATGGACCAAAGCCCTATACCAGAACACAGCCAAGGTAGATGGTCAGACCGACTCCGTGGTAACAATAAGAACACGAGTAACTACCAAATGGATAACTCGACTAACAACAACAACAAAAACAATAAACTGAATTTCCACAATGGCAACCGTTCTGGTGCAGTTCCAAAAAAACCTAATTATGGTCACCAACAACAACAACAACAACAAAAAACAAGCAGCGCACGAACAACAAACCCAGGAGATAACACCTGATTGGCAACAACATGTTGCCATTGTGAAAAACAAAACAGGTGACTTTAATATTTTCAACTACTCTTGCATCGAGATTGATCCAGTATTAGTTGAACTCTTGGTGAAGGGGAATACCTTTGTACCTAGCCAACAGATGGATATAGTTCAAACAGTTAAAGATTTAAAACTTTTTGTGAGAAAATTGAACTTGAACATCTTATTTGGCAACTCTGATTATATAAACTATCCCTTTAGAGTGGCCAGCAAGTACAATCCTCCTCTATATCCAGCACTGAACTTGTTTGAACTGTTACCGAGTTGGATTTGAGATACTTAGCGAATAACTGTAATAAATTGTTTCATAACAACACGCAAGTAGCAAATATTACCCGAGATGAAGTTGTTTCACTTAACATTTTCAAGTCACTCAATATGAGAGCAATAAAACCCGATAAGGGCAGGGGTTTAGCTATCTTTGACCTATCTGACTATATAGATAGAGTACAGAGTATTCTAGATAGTAACACTTACAACAAGGTAACTATTAATGAAGTTAATGTCGCTTATAGCTGAATCAAAGGCTATATTAGTGATTTATTTATAGAGGGGTTCATAGACGTTAACTTGTATAATTACATGACTATAGTTTGGCCAAAAATTCCTGTCATGTTTGCAGTACCTAAAATTCACAAGAATATATCCAATCCACCATTTAGACCATTAATTGATGGCTGCAATTTGATCACAAATTCTTGTGCAAAATTGGTTGATCATATACTAAAAATGTATTTGTTAACTGAGTCACAAGTATGCAAAGAATCGTGGGCATTCTTGAAAAACATAAATGATATTCCCTATGATAACGACACCTATTTTGTCACAATTTACGTAGTAGACCTTTATACGTCAATTCCACACCTTGAAGGTATAGAATGGGTCAACTTATTCCTTATAAGTAAAGGAGCTTCTAGCCAAGAAATTCACTTAGTGACGGCCCTTCTAGACATCATTCTTACCAACAACTATTTTTCTTTTTATAATGAACTATTTTTATAGAAATGCGGTGTAGTAATGGGCTCCCCCTGTGGAGCAAGTTTTGCCAACACCATTATGGTGTATTGGGAAAAGCATTATGTGTTTGAAAACATCGAATGGATGTCCAACATTATGTACTACACACGATTCCTTGACGACATATTTATATTGTTTCGAGGTAGTTCTGAGTTAGTAACTAAATTCTTAGACTATGTTAATAGTACTACTAACTTCTTTAAATTTACATTTAATTTTCAGGAAGTAAGTATTAACTATTTAGACGTCAACTTAGTTAAGGATGTTGTAAATAAAAGATATATTTCGAAAATTCATAGAAAAAGTACGTACTGCAATTCTTATTTGCATTTTACAAGTTCGCACCCCTTACCACAAAAACGGGCTATAATTAAGGCCCAAATGATTAGAGCTGCCCGGATGGTTTCTCTTTATAGTGACTTTGTCGTAGAGTGTAATTTACTAGAGAATATGTTTCAACAAAAGGGCTACCCATTGGACTTGATTAAAACATTATTTAGTGAAGTCCAATTAAAAAGAGAGAACAGAGTAATCACTCTGATCCTATGTGGAAGTCAGTCTTCGGACAAAACAAGTTTATCTAATTTTAGCCCTTCCATTGAAAACATAATTGATACAGAAAATGTATTGAAGCAGACTGTGTTGAGATAGCAAACAATAGTAGAGCTACGGGATTTTAATGTAGTTTTATTACTACATTCAACTCCGATAACACTATTATAAGACACATATTGTATAAAAATTGGGAACTATTCAGACAAGACAAAAATCTTTCAAGTAAATTCAGTTGTATGCCTAAAATCATATTTATGAGAGGTAAGAATTTAAAAAGTATTCTTGAATCACATAAATTAAAAGGTTTTGATAGAAAAGTGGGAATGTTTACTTGTTGCTGTTGCAGTATGTGTAAACACATTACAACAGGTATTAAATTTATTATCAATGATAAACAATATCAAATCAAACATAAGCTGAATTGTAACTCTAAGTTGGTTGCATATGCAGCTACTTGTTTACTATGTAAGGCATTCTACATAGGTAAAATGGAGCGCCGTTTACGGGATAGGATTTATGACCATACCTATGCATTGGCTACTAGTAAAGTAGAAAATGCATTAGCAAAACATAGTATGCTACAAGAAGGTCACACTTTTAAATTTAGGGCAATAGACCAAATACAGTATGACATCAGAGGAGGCCCTTTAAATTTGTTCTTAGAAGAATGTGAATTGTCATGGCAACTAAGAACTAACGCCTTCGTTGAACCTGGTTTAAATGAACATTGCAATATAGCTTGTCTCCTTAAACTCAAAAGCCTGGACAGATAAGGGTTTTTTAGTCTATCATTATTTAGTTATTTAATTTAAATATTTAATTATAAACATATATATATATATATATATATATATATATATATATATATATATATATATATACCACTTACCATTTAGTTAGATAAGAACAAAATAAAAGAACAACTGCCATTTACTCTGATGATTTTTATACTGTTACTGGTTGGTGCCTAAAACATAAGTACATGTCTAAAATAAATAAATAGCACCACCAAACGGTAAAATCCACCGGGGAAACCAGGATATGAAATATAACAAACGTAAACACAACTCCGCAGCAGCTATCGATGGCGCCAGAAAACTCTGCTCATTACTCCAAAATAAGACATATATGAGTTCCAAAACGTTAAGCAGTTCCACACAATTTTAAAATGGTTAAACAAGAAATCACAGAAGTGGACTTCTGTATGTAGTCCAAATTTTATTAACAGTTAGCGCTTTCACCTACAGGCTTCATCAGACTATTAAAACTAAGGCAAATATACCATTTAAATAACTTCTGAATTACTTTGATAGGGCAGTAAATCAATGACATCACATCCACTTCCCTAAACCAAAATCATTCCATGGAAATTCCATAGAGAACAAAGTATACATAAAGATGGTAATTGCAAATACATATACATTCTAAAAATGAACTAAAACATAAATATGTTCTATATAAATAAAAACAAAGATACATATAAATATAAAAACATAAAACCAATAAATATTATTATTATTTCCTCTTCCTAAAAGATAACCTTCTGTTATTAAGGACTGGTTTAAGGGAAATGTTATCATTAAGTCCCGGGGGGACATTGGCTCTAAACCTGATCATCCATTTCAACTCACACTCCTCAGTGTGATTATTAATGTCCCACCCCTCATAAACCTTGCCCGATATATTGCAATACCATAAAAACAAAAGTATGTGAAGTACCTTTAAGTGAGTAGTGTTTAGCCAAAGCATTGAAGGTGGAACCAACCCGTATATTGTAGGTGTGATCCCTGATGCGTTCACTTAGTTTCCTGTTAGTTTTACCAACGTAAAACACATCACAGGATACACACTTGGCAAGGTATACCAAATTCTTACTTTGACACATGGTATTAGTGCTAAAGATATACACTGCCCCTGTACATGGATGTACAAAAGTACGGCTAGTATCTATATAAGCACATTGTCCACATTGACCACACGGTTTGGTATTTGCTCTATCTTCTAACTGTTCATGGACATTCTGGTCTAAAGATCGATGACAAAGAAGCCATTTCAAATTCTTTCTATTCTTAAATGAATAGCTAGGTTGTGGACCAACAATAGCTGCTAAACGCTCATCTAATAATAGAGTCACCCAATATTTCTCTAAATTCTGTTTAATTTCAAAAACATCAGAAGTAAAGAACATAGATAATCTTAGAAAGTTACTGTTGTTATTCCTAATGTCATGTTCTCTTTCATCATACATGCTCATATCAGAAAAATAGGGTCCCGCTCAAGTATCCCTTGCTGTCCCTATCTCATTCATAATTCTATCTATCTCTCTTGGTTTATAATGGTGTTCTATCAGCCTATCCCTAAGAGTAATAAGTTCATGTTCATATCCTGCCTGACTTGGATTCAGTCTCGAAGCTCTCATGCTTTGTCCCTTGACCACATTCTCAAAGACAAATCTAGGGTGCATACTTCCTCGATGCAGTAGAGTATTTCTATAGCATGCTTTTCTATGGACAGAAGTATTAAGCATGCCATTGTCCAGCCTATCAATTTGTACATCTAAAAAGATATATTGGTTCTAGAAAAATTAACTGTAAAATCTAGATAAGGTGTCAGTGAATTAACAGACGACACAAATTCCAGTAGGCTAGACTCATCATTCTTCCAAACGAGGAAGAGGTCGTCTACGAATCGTCTGTAGAAGCCTACTGATTGTTTGAATGAATTCATCCTAAAAAGTTCATTCTCTTCCCATCTAGCCATTACTATGTTGGCGTAGCTATTAGCACAAGAAGTGCCCATAGTTATGCCATCATTCTGTAGGAACATCTCACTATCGAACATGAAAACATTGTTATGTAACACTACCTCTAAGAAAAGACCTATAAGGTCCATCTGTCTATGTCCTAAATCAGAATGCTCAGACATATAAGACTGGACATTGGTTACCCCTACATCATTAGGTATAACTGTGAAAAGACTTCTGACGTCCAATGTAACAAGAACATAACTCTCATCTTCCCCAACATCCCGAAAATAACTATATAGATCTAAAAGAAATTGTTTTGTGTCTCTTAGAATGAATTAATTCGAGTCAACAACAGGTCTTAAATAATACTCCAAATACAACGAAAAAGGCTCAGTGACCCATCCACCACCCGATACAATGGGTCGTAGTGGAGGGTCAACTAGAGACTTATGAACCTTAGGTAGGCCCTGTATAATCGGCAGTAGTGGATTATCAACCTTCAGGAATCTAAATAGATTCAACTCAATGTCATAATTATTCAATAATTCATCAAGCGTCTGATGAATATCTATTACTCTTGTAGTTATCTCATCCAACTCTATGTGGGTATAAAACCTTTCTTCTCCCAACATTGTTTTCATTCTATGTATATATTCCACAGTATCCATTAGGACTATTGGCCCTCCCTTATCAGCTGGTCTCACTACTATTGAAGTATCATTACTTAAATCTTTTAGAGCTTTTCTCTGCAAATAGGTTAAGTTACCCTTCCTGCTACTTGCTCCAGTCATCCTATACTTATTATATAACTCATTCTCTACTAATTTAGAAAAAGTATCAACAAGTGGGTGTAGTGTTGGGACATAGGAGCTCTTAGGTTTAAACACATGAAAATCACTAGTATCTGGTCTGCTACCTTAGTCTAATTTCAATTGGACACTACGTGCAAACATTCTAATATCCAATACTGAGTCAGTTAAATTACTAGCTACAGTGGGTATAAATGTAAGTCCTTTATTCAGTTCTTCTTCATATTTGTTTATAATTCTACTTGATAAATTAAGTACTAGCGATTCTCTACTCGTTCCCACATCTTTTTTAGAGTCGGTCTGGAGTGATCTCCCCCTGACCCCTTCCATTTCTGTCTGCCCCTGCTGTATGACCGATGTCTCCTGTTCATGGAGGAATGTTCTATGGGGAAAGGGGCAGAATTAGAATTTTTAAGTTCCCTCAGCACCAGGAGGGTTTCTATTTTGGTTATAACCTTATTTCTAACAACTTGTTCATCAGGACGTATATGGGCATTACTTATCCCAGGTAAGCAGCATCTACATTGGGAACATTATCCATAGATCTACTGCCTTCCATTACAGGTGGTGGCAGTACACTGTCACCCCCTACCAAAGTCTCTTGTCTATCACCAGTAGTGGCTTCAATAGTATTCCTGTTGTTACTCAAAGCATGTTCAGTTCATTTACCATTATATGAATTCATATTACCATTCAAGGTATCAACATTGTTATTGCCCCTAGGCCAAATAAAAACATTGCCCTGGCAAAAATCCCTAGTATGCCTTGAAACTTTGTTCTTTTTTTGTTCTATTAGTTTTTTCTCATAAACAAATACATTGTCCAATAATCTGTCCATACCAAACTCAACCATACCCGTCGGATATTTAGACAGAACATGTTCTTGTTGTTTAATAATATACAGTCTCAAATTCTCTTCTTCTGTTGCAAAAAACTAATTCATCAAACGCATATAATTGAAACTCAAATCTAAGTTAAGTTTCTGCCACTTAAGCAACAGTTCAGGATATAAATTCCCTGTGGTGGGCATCTTAAGGATACGTAGACCCCTCGGGACAATTCTTTTTAAGAGACATACCTCAAAGTGTTGGCGTTGCAGTTGCATACGCGTCAACTTGAGGAAATCAAGTTCAAGTTTATTTAGTTTGTCAGATAATTCCAATAAGATGCTGGACCCTGCGTCGCATTCACCATCTCCAAAACTCAGTTCAAATGACATCAAGGCATTGTCTTTGCCAGAAACACAGCTTTGGAACCGCTGCAAATGCCAGTTCTCAGTTGCTGTGCCTTGTATGCTGTACGGTAACTCTATATCACTGACGGCACCTGCCGTGGCTGCCATGTCCATTCGTTGGTGCAAATATAAAAAGACAATGAATAAAATAAATAAATAGCACAACCAAACGGTAAAATCCACTGCGGAAACCAAGATATGAAATATAACAAACGTAAACACAACTCCGCAGCAGCTATACACGGCGCCAGAAAACTCTGCTTATTACTCCAAAACAAGAAATATATGAGTTCCAAAACGTTAAGCAGTTCCACACAAGTTTAAAACGGTTAAACAAGAAATCACAGACCTGGACTTCTGTATGCAGTCCAAATTTTATTAACAGTTAGCGCTTTCACCTACAGGCTTCATCAGACTATTAAAACTAAGGCAAATATACCATTTAAATAACTTTTACAGTTAGCGCTAAGATTATCTATGTTCTTTACTTCTGATGTTTTTGAAATTAAACAGATTATAAAGAAATATTGGGCGACTCTATTATTAGATGAGCGTTTAGCAGCTATTGTTGGTCCACAATGTAGCTATTCATTTAAGAATAGAAAGAATTTGAAATGGCTTCTTTGTCATTGATCTTTAGACCAGAATGTCCATGAACAGTTAGAAGATACAGCGAATACCAAACCGTGTGGTCAATGTAGACAATGTGCTTATATAGATACTAGCCGTACTTATATACATCCATGTACAGGGGCAGTGTATAACATTAGCACTAATACCACGTGTCAAAGTAAGAATTTGGTATACCTTGCCAAGGGTGTATGCTGTGATGCGTTTTACGTTGGTAAAACTAACAGGAAACTACGTGAACGCATCAGGGATCACACCTACAATATACGGGTTGGTTCCACCTTCATTGCTTTGGCTAAACACTACTCACTTAAAGGTACTTCACATACTTTTGTTTTTATGGTATTGCAATATATCGGGCAAGGTTTACGAGGGGGGGACATTAATAATCACACCGAGGAGTGTGAATTGAGATGGATGATCAGGTTTAGAGCCGATGTCCCCCCGGGACTTAACGATAAAATTCCCCTTAAACCAGTCCTTAAGAACAGAAGGTTATCTGTTAGGAAGAGGAAATAATAATAATATTTATTGGTTTTATGTTTTTATATTTATATGTATCTTTGTTTTTATTTATATAGGACATATTTATGTTTTAGTTCATTTTTAGAATGTATATGTATTTGCAGTTACCATCTTTATGTGTACTTTGCTCTCTATGGAATTTCCATGGAATGATTTTGGTTTAGGGAAGTGGATGTGATTTCATTGATTTACTGCCCTATCAAAGTAATTCAAAAGTTATTTAAATGGTGTATTTGCCTTAGTTTTAATAGTCTGATGAAGCCTGTAGGTGAAAGCGCTAACTGTTAATAAAATTTGGACTGCATACAGAAGTCCACATCTGTGATTTCTTGTTTAACCGTTTTAAACTTGTGTGGAACTGCTTAACGTTTTGGAACTCATATATTTCTTGTTTTGCAGTAATGAGCAGAGTTTTCTAGTGCCGTGGATAGCTGCTGTGGAGTTGTGTTTACGTTTATTATATTTCATATCCTGGTTTCTGCAGTGGATTTTACCATTTGGTGGTGCTATTTATTTATTTTATTCATTGTCTTTTAATATTTGCACCAACGAATGGACATGGCAGCCACGGCAGGAGCCGTCAGTGATATAGAGTTACCATACAGCATACAAGGCACAGCAACTGAGAACCGGCATTTGCAGCGGTTCCAAAGCTGTGTTTCTGGCAAAGACAATGCCTTGATGTCATTTGAACCGAGTTTTGGAGATGGTGAATGCGACGCAGGGTCCAGCATCTTATTGAAATTATCTTTCGAACTAAATAAAATTGAACTTGATTTCCTCAAGTTGAAGTGTATGCAACTGCAACGCCAACACTTTGAGGTATGTCTCTTAAAAAGAATTGTCCCGAGGGGCCTACGTATCCTTAAGATGCCTACCACAGGGAATTTATATCCTGAACTGTTGCTTAAGTGGCAGAAACTTAACTTAGATTTGAGTTTCAATTATATGCGTTTGATGAATGTATTTTTTGCAACAGAAGAAGAGAATTTGAGACTGTATATTATTAAACAACAAGAACATGTTCTGTCTAAATATCTGACGGGTATGGTTGAGCCTGGTATGGACAGATTATTGGACAATGTATTTGTTTATGAGAAAAAATTAATAGAACAAAAAAAGAACAACATTTAAAGGGATACTATTGATTTTTGCCAGGGCAATGTTTTTATTTGGCCTAGGGGCAATAACAATGTTGTTACCTTGAATGGTAATATGAATTCATATAATGTTAAACGAACTGAATATGCTTTGAGTAACAACAGGAATGCTATTGAAACCACTACTGGTGATAGACAAGAGACGTTGGTAGGGGGTGACAGTGTCCTGCCACCACATGTAATGGAAGGCCGTAGATCTATGGATAATGTTCCCAATGTAGATGCTGCTTCACCTGGGATAAGTAATGCCCATATACATCCTGATGAACAAGTTGTTAGAAATAAAGTTATAACCAGAAAAGAAACCCCCCTGGCTGAGGGAACTTAATAATTCTAATTCTGCCCCTTTCCCCATAGAACATTCCTCCATGAACAGGAGACATCGGTCATACAGCAGGGGCAGACAGAAACGGAAGGGGTCAGGGGGAGATCACTCCGGACCGACTCTAAAAAAGATGTGGGAACGAGTAGAGAATCGCTAGTACTTAATTTATCAAGTAGAATTATAAACAAATATGAAGAAGAACTGAATAAAGGACTTACATTTATACCCACTGTAGCTAGTAATTTAACTGACTCAGTATTGGATATTAGAATGTTTGCACGTAGTGTCCAATTGAAATTAGACTATGGTAGCAGACCAGATACTAGTGATTTTCATGTGTTTAAACCTAAGAGCTCCTATGTCCCAACACTACACCCACTTGTTGATACTTTTTCTAAATTAGTAGAGAATGAGTTATATAATAAGTATAGGATGACTGGAGCAAGTAGCAGGAAGGGTAACTTAACCTATTTGCAGAGAAAAGCTCTAAAAGATTTAACTAATGATACTTCAATAGTAGTGAGACCAGCTGATAAGGGAGGGCCAATAGTCCTAATGGATACTGTGGAATATATACATTGAATGAAAACAATGTTGGGGGAAGAAAAGTTTTATACCCACATAGAGTTGGATGAGATAACTGCAAGAGTAATAGATATTCATCAGACACTTGATGAATTATTGAATAATTATGACATTGAGTTGAATCTATTTAGATTCTTGAAGGTTGATAATCCACTACTACCGATTATACAGGGCCTACCTAAGGTTCATAAGTCTCTAGTTGACCCTCCACTACGACCCATTGTATCGGGTGGTGGATGGGTCACTGAGCCTTTTTCGTTGTATTTGGAGTATTATTTAAGATCTGTTGTTGACTCGAATTAATTCATTCTAAGAGACACAAAACAATTTCTTTTAGATCTATATAGTTATTTTTGGGATGTTGGGGAAGATGAGAGTTATGTTCTTGTTACATTGGACATCAGACGTCTTTTCACAGTTATACCTAATGATGTAGGGGTAACCAGTGTCCAGTCTTATATGTCTGAGCATTCTGATTTAGGACATAGACAGATGGACCTTATAGGTCTTTTTTTAGAGATAGTGTTACATAACAATGTTTTCATATTCGATGGTGAGATGTTCCTACAGAATGATGGCGTAGCTATGGGCACTTCTTGTGCTAATAGCTATGCCAACATAGTAATGGCTAGATGGGAAGAGAATTAACTTTTTAGGATGGATTCATTCAAACAATCAGTAGGCTTCTACAGACGATTCGTAGATGATCTTTTCCTCATTTGGAAGAATGATAAGTCTAGCCTACTGGAATTTGTGTCGTCTGTTAATTCACTGACACCTTATCTAGATTTTACAGTTAATTTTTCTAGAACCAATATATCTTTTTTAGATGTACAAATTGATAGGCTAGACAATGGCATGTTTAATACTTCTGTCCATAGAAAAGCATGCTATAGAAATGCTCTACTGCATCGAGGAAATATGCACCCTAGATTCGTCTTTGAGAATGTGGTCAAGGGACAAAGCATGAGAGCTTCGAGATTGAATCCAAGTCAGGCAGGATATGAACATGAACTTTTTACTCTTAGGGATAGGCTGATAGAACGCCATTATAAACCAAGAGAGATAGATAGAATTATGAATGAGATAGGGACAGCAAGGGATACTAGAGTGAGACCCTATTTTTCTGATAGGAGCATGTATGATGAAAGAAACATGACATTAGGAATAACAACAGTAACTTTCTAAGATTATCTATGTTCTTTACTTCTGATGTTTTTGAAATTAAACAGATTATAGAGAAATATTGGGCGACTCTATTATTAGATGAGTGTTTAGCAGCTATTGTTGGTCCACAACCTAGCTATTCATTTAAGAATAGAAAGAATTTGAAACGGCTTCTTTGTCATTGATCTTTAGACCAGAATGTCCATGAACAGTTAGAAGATAGAGCAAATACCAAACCGTGTGGTCAATGTGGACAATGTGCTTATATAGATACTAGCCGTACTTTTGTACATCCATGTACACGGGCAGTGTATAACTTTAGCACTAATACCACATGTCAAAGTAAGAATTTGGTATACCTTGCCAAGTGTGTATCCTGTGATGCATTTTACGTTGATAAAACTAACAGGAAACTACGTGAACGCATCAGGGATCACACCTACAATATATGGGTTGGTTCCACCTTTAATGTTTTGGCTAAACACTACTCACTTAAAGGTACTTCACATACTTTTGTTTTTATGGTATTGCAATATATCGGGCAAGGTTTACGAGGGGGGGACATTAATAATCACACCAAGGAGTGTGAGTTGAAATGGATGATCAGGTTTAGAGCCGATGTCCCCCCGGGACTTAACGATAACATTTCCCTTAAACCAGTCCTTAAGAAAAGAAGGTTATCTGTTAGGAAAAGGAAATAATAATAATATTTATTGGTTTTATGTTTTTATATTTATATGTATCTTTGTTTTTATTTATATAGAACATATTTATGTTTTAGTTCATTTTTAGAATGTATATGTATTTGCAATTACCATCTTTATGTGTACTTTGATCTCTATGGAATTTCCATGGAATGATTTTGGTTTAGGGAAGTGAATGTGATGTCATTGATTTACTGCCCTATCAAAGTAATTCAAAAGTTATTTAAATGGTATATTTGCCTTAGTTTTAATAGTCTGATGAAGCCTGTAGGTGAAAGCGCTAACTGTTAATAAAATTTGGACTGCATACAGAAGTCCACGTCTGTGATTTCTTGTTTAACCATTTTAAAATTGTGTGGAACTGCTTAATGTTTTGGAACTCATATATTTCTTGTTTTGGAGTAATGAGTAGAGTTTTCTGGTGCTGTGGATAGCTGCTGCGGAGTTGTGTTTATGTTTGTTATAAGTACATATCTGTTTAACTAAAGTTTATTTATTATTTGCTTTTAAGCAATGTTTGTAAGATTTGTCTAGTAAACATAAATAGTAAGTTTTACTTTTTTAGAACAATATTAGGTGGTCGAGAAAGGAATAGTTAAGGTATGATATGTGTTTTTAAAATTCTATATCTTGGTCCTACTTTGTGTTGCATTGATACAATGTTTATTGTGGATCATGTGACCTGAATAGTTATAAAACTTTCATCTGTAAGGTATCTGAAGAAGTTGCCTCATTGTAGGCGACGAAAAGCACTTCATATTAAACGGCTTTTATTCACTTTATCAGTTTTGAGTTTATTCCCTAGAGCCCTTTCTTTTGGTTGTGAATGCACATATTCTGACAGACAGAACAGGATAAAAAAGTAGAATACATTCTAGACTTCAGTCTGGCAAACCACTTGATACTAGCCAACACAAGGTTCAGAAAGAGAGAGAGTCATAAGATCGCATACAAGAGTAGCCAACATGCAACTCGGGTAGACTTCCTCCTAGTAAGGAAAAGCTAATGGGGTATAATCCATGATTGCAAAGCTAACCCCAGTGAAACAGTCAGCCCACAGCATAAACCACTGGTTGCCACAGTCAACTGCAAGCAGTGGTCAATGAAGGCTCTAAGGTCAACAAAGACCAGGCTGAAGACCTGTAAGCTGACTGGAGAGAAAGCACAACAGTTTAAGGATTATTCAGGGCTCTAGCACCCCAAGAAGAGGAGGAAATAGGTTGAGCTGAAGAAGAATGGCAGCACCTCAAAACAGCATGAGTTAGGACTACAGAACAGATATGTGGCAGAGCCAGGTATGGAAATACAGTACATAAGGAAAGCTGGTGGTGGAATGCAGAAGTCCAAGAAGTGATCAAAAGAAAGAAGAAGTACTGGAAAAAACGTGAGATAGAAAATACTGATCAGGCTATGAAGGAATACTAGTTGGCTAACAAATAAGCTAAAAAAGGAGTTCAAATAGCAAATAATAGGGCATTGGAGACATTCTACCAACTTCTGGAAAGGGTCTCAGTAGGTGGCACAAAGAAACTATATTTGGTTGCAAGGCAAAGACAGAAAGATAAAGAAGATAGTCATACACCCTTCATAAGGGATGCCAGCAACAATCTGCTCATCAGTCTGCAAGACATCAAAGGCAGATGGAAGGAGTATTTCCAGCAGCTTCTAAGTGAAGAAAACCCCATGGAAGCTGTACTGCCGCAGAAACAGCCTACAATGAGAGAAAAAGAGGAGTCCAGCCTAGATGAAGTAATAACAGCACTAAGGAAGATGAAGTCAGGGAAAGCAGCAGGCTCAGATGAGGTCACAGCAGATATGATAAAAATGCTGGGTGAGATAGTGGAGAAATGGCTCATGAGGGTACTCATAGCAGTGTGGAGAGAAAAGCATATCCCAGATGACTGGACATATACACATACTCGTGCCAGTATACAAAAACAAAGGAGACATCCACAACCGTGGACAGTACAAAGGCATCAAACTCCTAAAACATTGCAAGAAAGTTCTGGTGAGGGTGATTGATAAATGAATACTTAGAGTAGTGGAATGTAAGATGGGAGATGAGTAGTGCAGATTCACATCAGGATGCAGCACAACTGACCCAATGTTTGCAGTGAGACAGATAGCTGAGAAAAAGCTAGGGATGAAGAAAGAGTCAAACTGGACATTCCTATACTTGGAGAAAGCATATGACAAGGTCCCAAGAAAGCTAATCTGGGCAGTACTGTGGTGGTTCAAAGTCCCAGAAACATTGGCAGAATTAGTGCAGACTATGTACAAGAACCAAATGACTCATGTACAGTGTTCAGTGTCACAGAGGGGTACCCAGTAGGAGTGGGTGTACACCAGGGTTCAGCTATGAGCCCACTGCTGTTCATACTGGTGATGGACTAACATTAGCAAACAGGTTGGAGGGGACAGAACAACAAAGCTGCTGTATGTAGATGATGTGGCATTACAGGGTGACTCTGAGCAAGAGCTTCAGCAAAGGATAGGGGAATGGAATGCAAAACTTTAGGCACATGGGATGAAACTAAGCACAGGTAAGACAGTGGTAATAGCAGCAAACTGGGGAAATCAGAAGAAGGTGAGATGAGAGATATAAGATAAGATAGTGGAATAGATAAGTAGCTTCAAGTATCCTGGAGGGGTGATTGAGGAGAAGGGAAGAGTCTGAATGAAAAGGTTAAAGCTAGAATCAGAGGGACTGCAGCCAACTGGCACAGAGTCTCAGGTATAGTTTATGACCGAAGAATGTCTAAAAAGCTCAAAAGTAAGGTGTACAAGACCGTGGTGTGACTAGAACTACTGTATGGTACAGAAACTTAGCAGTAAAGGCAGAGCAGATGAAGAAGTTAGAGGTGATGGAAATGAAATGCCTGAGAAGGGTGGTAGGATGCACACTATGGGACAGATGAAGAAATGAGGACATACGAGCAGAAACCAAAGTAGTTCCAATTACAGAAAAGATCAAGGAGAACTGATTACAGTGGCTCAGACACATGCAGCAAAGCAGAAGACAGTCTGGTGAAGAGGATTTGGGACAGACAGGAAGAAAGTAAGATGAAACAAGGGCATCCAGCAAAGAGGTGGATAGATTATGTGAAAAAAGATCTGTGACAGTCAGGCGTGAGTGTTGAAGAAGGCTGGAATGTGGCACTGAATCGAGAGAGATGGCAGCATTTAACATGATGCCTCTACCCCATGTAGAAAATGGGAAAAAGGGGGCTGATGATGATGATGATGAAGAAGAAGAAGCTGTGTATATGTTAGTTGATGGGGTAGTCCTAACCGATTTAAATTTTTTAGTGCTTTACAGTGATGGGTTCTGAAAAGATATTTACTGTAAATTTAGCCACTTTATTATAGCATTGTTCAAGTTTTGATTTGATACCTGGAAGTCCGTAAGGATGAGAACATCATAAAGTAATGAGGGTAGGAGGTAAGTTGTGGCAAGAATAGTTTTAGTTGGGTTAGTGAGAAAGTTTTTGGATATGCAAAGCATCTTTAGTTTTTGGTAATTTTTTATTTTTATTTTTTATGCACTCCCAAATTTAAGATTATCATCCACTATCATCACTAATAATTTGCTATGAAAAGCGACTTCAATTGTTGCATTACTAAGACAGAGAGATGATTTAAAATTTTGTTTTTTTCTTGATGCAGTGATTTGGAGAGATAAACAAGAAATGTTGGGGGGGGGGTGTTAATCATGAATTGCCAGTTAAAAGCCATGTTTCATTGACTACTAAGTCAATTATTACAGAGAACAATCAGTTAATAGCTGATACAGAGCAATTAACAAGGAGGCACTGAGTAGAACATGTTTTCTTTCATTGACTGAATGCAGAAACCTGGAAACTAGGGAGACAAAGTAACTGGCATATATAGTGTAATCTATTGGCCAAGAGAAAGGACAGTGTCCTACTTACTAAGTGGCCCTTAGAGTGCCTGGCCTACTGCGTTGGGTGGAATATCACAACCACTTTCCAAAACAGGGCGGGTATGTATTTGACTAGTTGCAGCTAATAATCTTCATGTTAAACTTGCTTACATTTTACTCTGACAATATTCTCACTGAAAATGTTTAAGAGTCGGGCCTTGTGGCAGAGCTCCTACAATATCAGAGTCAGTGGTGGAAAAAGAGACCACAGGCTCTGAAAGGAAATAAAAGAGGACAACTCTACTAAACTGCAATATTATGTGGAGGCAATACAGTTAATATTTATTCCTAAAGATATCTTACAATCATTGTGCCTTGTCTGTTCCCACCATGTACTATCTCTCCTTTCTCAAGCTAGATACGTTGTATGAGGGATTAATTAATTTATTTATTTATTGATTGACTTTTGATTACCTGGAAAGTCCAGTTGGGTAGCAGACCATTTTCAGTGGAGGCTCGGGAAAAAAACTCCAAAGTATCGTAAAATATTTTAAGAACAATAATTTTACAGTTTTTAAAATAATACTAAAAGCAACCACAGTTTAAATAATTATACCAAATTAAACATTATATAAAAACATTGGTTAAGAATACATACAAGTTATATGATAATGATTTAACGGAGATATTTTACCCAGTTTATAGAGAAATTAAAGGTAAGTTAGTATAAAACAAACAGGAATTACAGTGCAAATTGAGAGAAAAGCAGGTTTATGGTATGTTTAGATGGAAAGTCTGGGTAAAGAAATTGATAGAAGTAAGCAAGTGAGTGAAGATGGGAGAGAAAGGAGATGTAAGGTATGAATAGATATTTGCCCACATTTAGCAATTTAGTTTATTCCAGTGTTGAGCAAAACATAGACAGATTTTGGTTAGGAAGTCTTTCAGAATGGTTTTGAAGGATGAGAGGGAGGGTATTGACCTGATGGAAAGAGATAAGGAATTCCAGGCCCTAGCAACATGGTATAAGTACTGACAATGTCCAGCAG
This sequence comes from Protopterus annectens, assembly GCF_019279795.1. Taxonomy (NCBI): domain Eukaryota; kingdom Metazoa; phylum Chordata; order Ceratodontiformes; family Protopteridae; genus Protopterus; species Protopterus annectens. Next base: position 308,560,054 of record NC_056725.1, on the reverse strand, counting down.
ATTAGTTAGGTTTGTGGTCAGTCAGAAGTTTTTGGTCATCAGATTGTAATGACTGACTGGGAAGCAGGTGGATTTGGAATAATTTTATAGGTGGTAAGAACTTATGTATATGTTAGTTGATGGAGTAGTGCTATCCAGTTTAGGGTTTTTAGTGCTATACAGTGGTGGGTTCAGAAAGGAGCAATTGCTGTAAATTTTGCATCTTTGTTATAGCATTGTTCAAGTTTTGATTTTTGTGACATCTGAAAGTTAGTAAGGATGGGAGCACCATAAAGAAGTCTGGGGAGGAGATAAGTAGTGGCAAGTGATGCTTTAGCTGAGTCGGTGAGAAAGTTTTGTGCTCTATAAACCATCCCTAGTTTTTTATGAGTTTTTCTTATGCAATTTTCATATACACAGATCAAATTTAAGATTATCATCCACTGTCATCCCTAATAATTTGCTACAAAGTGACTTCCGTGATTGCATTATTGATATAGAGGACTTTATTTTTTCCCCCATGGGAGAGGGATTCCTGAAAAAAAAGTAGTAGTTTTTTTTTTTTTTTTAATGAGTTGTGAGTTACGGTTGCTGTTAAAGCTTCCTGAATAATTTTTTAGATGTGTGCCTTGTTGTCAGATGTGCAAATGAATGTGGAGTCATATGCATACTGTATTAGGGAGGCCTGTTGTATGAATGTGTAGAGAGTATCGGTGAGAATGCTAAAGAAGAGGGGACCAAGGATAGAGCATTTTGGTACACCAGTGATTACTGGGAGGTATGGAGAGTGGGTGGAGTGCCATTTTACTGACTGATACCTATTGGATTGGTAGCTTTTGAGCCATATAAGGGAAGGCTGAGAGAGACATAATGAGGAGATTCAAAGTAGATGTTTGCCATAACAAACTGTGTTGAAGGTTTTAAACAAGTCTAGAAATAAGGAGGATACTAGTTTGCTGTTATCTCTATCATCATTGGCAGCATCTTTATAGGTTAGACATGCAATATTAGTACTATGGAAAGGATGGAAGCCATGTTTTGTGAGGGATTGAAGTTATTTCTGCAGGTGATAGTTTAGCAATTGTTTTTGAATACATTTTCAAGTAGTTTGGAGAGGGGTGATAAGACTGCTATAGGTCTAAAGTTAGTAATGTCTGTTGAATTCCGTCCTTTGTACCAAGTGATAATGTATGAATACCCATTCAATTATGTAGGCCCATTTTGAAAGAAGACAGTGTATCACTTTGTTTTATCTGCTGGTGGATTCTGTTCTAGACATGAGGGAGATGCTTAGTAACACATCTATCCCTTTGTCTTGTTTTATTGATCTGCTGAAGCAGGGTTTCCCTTGTTTTGGTATTCATGGAACTGCCTGATTTTTGAAGGAGCAAGATATCTTGGACTACTAGGTCCCTGTTTATTCAGAAGGCAAAGCATAACATGCTTTTAAGGAGCCTATAGGACACAAAAAAGGGATATTGTTTCTTGTCTTTTCTGATAGCTTAGGGATTTTAAAGCCTGTGTTCCTCTTTATTTCAAATCTCTGGTGTCTTTCTGACTGTTTGGTATCTCTGGTAAGGTATTTCACAAAGGGGGCATTATATTCCATAGTTGGTCTGATCAGTGCTGAATACAAGGGGACTATAACCTCTTTAGATCTTTATGATATTTTCTTGGCTACCAGCTGTGCCAAATAGACAACTGTTGCTACATGGTGATCAAAGGAAAGAGAATTATCAATTCAGGTTCCCAGATGATTAACTGGATTTCATTGTTGAAGTTGGTACTGTTAATATTATATTTTGGGGGATGTTTTGTCTGCCAATTGCAATAATGTTGCATTTTTTAACATTTAATTTAAGTCCATTTTCAAAATGCCATGAATTTATAAATATATGTTCAGGCACAAGGGCGTCTGTGTCAGCATTTATTTATTTATTTATTTATTTTTTATTTTATTTTACATTTGTTGACCTGGCTAGTCTAACTGGATATATGTCCATTTTCAGTAGAGGCCTGGGGAGATAATCTCTGAGAACACAAAATTCATAACACAATGAATAATGCAGGAACAATACAGAATTAACAAAGAGGGCAGAATTCATAACACAATGCAAAGTGCAGGTACAATACAGAATTTAACAAAGAAGGTAGCTTATTGCATAAATATTTTTAAAAAAATGGTCACAATATGTAAATGCATTAAGTATCCACAGAAGATGTCAGTAACATTATCTAGAAGGTAAAGGTGTTATTGTTATTAAGGAAAATAGAACTTGTTAATAAGAAGTAGAGGGTAAGCAGAACCTAGTAAGAAGAGCAAGTTTATTAGTCAGGTTTAGTACAGGTGCACAACCAGTGTATTCTGAGGAAAAGTTTCAGTCTGTTTTTGAAAAGTGATATAGGGGACAGTGATGAAAGTTCACTGGGAAGAAGGTTCCAGGATTTTCCGACAGTATTAGAGAAGAGAGAGTCCCCAGGCATGTTATTAGATTTACAAATATTTACTAAAAGTTTATGTGATGAACGTAAGGTTTTAAGATTATTATAGGGGATGATGAGGGTCGATAGTATTGGAGTATTGGAAGGTTGGTAAAGGGTTGGTAAAGGGTTCATCATTTGACAATGATTCCAAGTCTGCAATCTTCCAAAACCTTGGTTAGGCATAGGTCTTGGTTTTTAATATGCAGGTCTGAGTAATAAATACTGAAAAAAGGGGTGCCAGCACAACATCCTGTAGGACATCACTGGTCACCTTTGTATTCTCTGATGCTGGCCCTCTGACCCACACCATGTGGATTCTGTCTTTTATCAAATTTACTTTCCATTTTACCACCCTTTGATCTATGTGTAATGTGTTTAGTTTATTAATTATGCTAGCATAAAGGATTGTGCCAGACACCTTGGCCAGATTAAGGTATGCTGTGTGTACAGTGTGACAACTGTCAATAGCATGTATTACCTTCTCAAAAGTCGAACATTTTCATTAGACAAGATCTACCTTTTACAAAACCAAATTGCTACACATCTAGCCCAATAAAATTATTTAATGACAATGTTATTCAAGTCTGTATTGATGTGCTATTTTATGACCTTACAAATTAAACTTATCAGGCTAATGGGATAAAGTTTCATATTCCTGGACAGCATTTTCACTACATATTCTTAAGTGTTGATGGGCGGAGGGTTTGAGAGCTTCAAGGATCATAAGGTATTATATTGTGTCTGGAGTGAAATTTGCAGTAAATTTATTGCTGAAATATTGGCAATGGCCACAGGGTCTGAGTAGGTTTTCTAATACATTGTTTAGTGTTATTTCTTAGTTTTCTAGCATAATTAAAGAATAAATTGCAATTGCCCATAGCTTAAGATGCCAACCTGAGATAACAAACATTCTTTTTTTTTATTCTTGGGGGGGAATTCCATAAAGCTTACATGGTCATTTTGTCTGTGTGCATGTTGCAGAGTGATGCAAACACTGGCACAAATAGTTTTACATTCAGTAAGCTCTGTGTAGTGGTGCACAGTCATGTGCACTCATGCACAATTATGGAAACTTTCATGGAATGCAAATTTCAGAATAAGTAGAAGAAATTTATGTTAATGAAGCAAAACAACATGGTGGAGTGATCCAACAACCTTTAATACAACAGTGTAGACTCCGTGTTCGCATCTACATGGAAGCATGGGCAAGTAAAAGTCCAGAAGTATGGACAGAATTCCCCTGAAAAGGTGGTTCTATATTATTTGAGTGAAGTTTTCTAACTTCAAATACCATATGGTGACACCATATGTTCGAACTTAGAAAACTTCGAATACTGAAAAAAAAAAAAAAAAGAAGAGAAAAGGCTAATCCCTAAACTAAGGCTTGCCCCCTGCTTTAACATGCTAGGTGACCTTTTTTTTTTTTTTCCAGTATTCAAATTTTTTGACCATATGGTGTCTCCCATATTGTATTCGAAGTTAGAAAATGTTGTTCAAATAATATAGACCTGAAAAAGTAATGGCACACATATAATGGCCAATGTATACACTGTGGATGTCCGAAAGCATCGGGGGGGGGGGGGGTATGTCAGATTACTAGCATTTTAATTTTTTTTTATTTTATGTTTGAGCAGTGCACTAATTTGCCAGAAAATGTTTTAACTATGATTACCAAAAAAGTCATGTAAAAGAGGAGTATAATGTACTGTAACCATAGGTAATGTAATACCCTGCCTTGTGTCTGTAAAAATCATACTCTTGTGCTGTTGACCAGCTTACACAGCTACCAACAATGTAGATTCCAGGCTGTCAGCATAGTTACTATGCAAATGAGTGCAAAAATCAGGAGATTTGTTGAATCACAAAAAACAAGAACTGTGTAGGGATGTTCACTACATGTAGGCCCCTCCACAGTGTTTATGTTTCCATTGGATGCCGATGACATCAGGGGTGTGTGTCAAGTCAATTTTTATTGCTTTTTTGTGTATTGTGCATGTTTGCGCAGTGTGCCACTTTCCACAATGCATACCTTGGCGATGTATACCTTGTTTGTGTAACTAGACCACCCACATATCAGACATGAGCTATACATCCAAAAATAGAAACCGGATGCATTCAATTGATATTGCTGAGCACCACTGAGCATCACACAAACCTGGCAAGTGGGGCTGTGCTCTGCTAAAATCCTCAAGTTACTGGACTTTGCATAACTACTACTGTGATGACAGGTGTTAACTATTGGAATGCCGTGCAGTTGGTCATGGGTTCTAATGCAGGGTACGCAAACTTTTCTCATACTGCTGTGACATTGCAGCTTATACAAATAAAGTGTAATTTACAGTATATAGTGTTTTATGTACATTTCATGACAACAGGGATGAAGATATAAAATGTTGTCATAACTTACTTTATTTATGCACAGTTGTGCCCTGCTGCATGCCAGTGCACACAACACAATACTGCTCACTGAAGTAGAGCCTTTAAATCATGTTAATTAGATCCTGAGCAGGTGAATTGCATCTTATTTAGTCAATCCCACATGGTGGACCTACTTAAGAATTGTTTAAAGTATGCATACAACCTACATTCTGATTTTCCCACAATACTTCAAGACCTTTGGAGTAGAGACTTGGAAATTTTAACTGAGATAATGTTAGGGGCTGCTGCAGCTATTCTACATCTGTATGTGCTTGAGGCTGAAGTCAATGCTGCTGGTGCTGATGACAATACGCTTAGTCTGAGAAGGGGAAGACTGTTCAGGCCCAGGATAACCTACTAGGTGCTACATGAGCTGGAGATTGTTCAGCTCTACAGGGTAAGTGGGCTCCACTGCCCTGAACTCAAGAGCCAGAGCCAACTGAGGGGAATACATCCCAGTGGAAACTAAGGTATGTGTAGCCCTTAGGATATTAGCTACAGGGACTTTTCAAAGACTAACTGGGGACATAACAGGGGTGTCACAGGCATCAGCATCCAGGATACCCCACCAGTTCCTGGATGCTATGCACCTACATGCCAGTGAACACATATCTTTTCTCCTTTCCCCTGAGGAGAGGGCCAGCAATATGCAGCAGTTCTACCATGTCATACACTACACTGAATTACTGGGTGCCATAGATTGCACTCATGTACACATCAAGGCACCACCTGGTGAGCAGGGTAGAATCTACAGTAACCATAAGGGATACCACTGCATCAACTGCCAAGTCATGTACAATGCCCAGGGGATTATCTTGAATGTGTGTGCTGGCAATCCTGGCAGTTATCATGACTCCCATATCTGGCACACATCATAGCTGTACCAGAAGTGTTCTAGGGGAACATCTCACAAGGCCACTTACTGGGGGATGCTGGCTATGGCCTGTAACCATGGATGATTCACCCATCGGAAATCACACAGCCATGGAAGAATTCCATAATGAGGCACACGCACAAACTAGAAATATCATAGAGTGTGTGTCTGGGCTTATGAAGTCATGGTTCTGGGGCCTAGATATATCAGGTAGAGCCTTGCATTATACTCCATGCACATGTACACAAATATTCACAGTATGTGCTATGCTCCACAGTCTGATCCTATGGAAACAGATGCAGCAGGATCAGCAAGAGAAGGGACACACATCCCCCCACCAACGCCTAGATGACCATAGTTACAGTCACTTGGAGGAACCACCAAATGCTGTCACTGTGAGCAAACATAGGTGTTGTAGATCAGAGCATGTGTCTGTACCTTTAAGAAGCATTTCCAGTTGTAGCACGTGCATATAAATACTGAGCACCTGCAGGCAGCAGTGCCATTTTGAGAGAACAGCTAGAATGTTAACATGTATGAGTGCGGTAGTCAGTCTGTTTATAAATGTATCTAAGTTTAAGTTAAAAGCCTCATTTCTAATGTGTTTGTGTGTAATAAAGCTGCTTGAACAGAACTCATGAATGTTCATCTGTTTTATCCTGACCAGACAAGCAACATGGTGTCAGAACCGGGATTAAGAGGGCTACTTTTTCAAACCATGAGGTACAGAGTTGAAGGTGAAGGCAGACTAAGCAGGTTGAGTGAAATGGAACATAGGCAAATGAAAAAGGCCCAGAAATGAGCTAAATGTAAAGAAAACTGCACAAATGATTTATTTGGCAAAGAAAATGAAACTGCACATTTATAAGGCACAAAATGCATTATTAATCAAATGTATTATTAAGCAAATGAAAGGCACAAATTACATTATTAATTAAACAAAATGTTTAAAACCACGATATTTCATAATACTAGCAAAATTATTCATATGGGGCTCAGAATTACCTTTGGCTTGCATAATGAGCATGCTTAAAGTAAAATAGGCAAAAGAAAAATATAATGAGCATGATAAGAGATTAAAGGGGCACAACAAGTGCAATAAAAGTGAAAATTAAGCTTAAAGAGCAAGGCAACTGCATGTTTTTTAGTAAAAGACCGTGTTTTTGGCGCAAACTATTATTTTGCACTGACCGAAGCCATTCAAAGCATAACTAGAGTTGTACGAAGTAGCTAAAAGTGTGCAAAGTGTTTGCAGAATGTGTGCTTTATTACAGTGCAATTATTTCAAAGAGTTTGCTGTGTGCAAAGTACAGTTATATTGCAAAGTGTGGTCAAAGTACAGCCATTTCGAAAAGTTTCTTATGCTGTGTGCATTTATTCACAGAAAACCACCATTTCAGAGTGTTTCTTACACTGAGCAGAGTTATTTTGCAAAATTCAGCCATTTTGAAAGGTTATTGTGCTGTATACAGTTTATTTGCAAAGTGCATTCATCTCAAAGTGTTTTATACTTTGAGCTTTTTCTGCCATGTACAGTTTATTCGCAAAGTACAGTCATTTCAAAGTATTTTTTACACTGATAAAGAGTGGTTTCATAAAGTACAGTGATTTCAAAGTGTACTTCTGCTATATAGACTTATTTGGCAAAGTGCAGTTATTTCAAAGAGTTTGTTGTGCTATTGGGTATAATTACAAGTTCTGGTATATATATATATGTATATATATTTGTGTGTATGTTCATACATGATTTCAAGCACCTTCACTACTGTGTGTTGATATGGCATAGGCATTTCATAGACCAGGTCCACTTGTGCTTGATCATAATATAGCAGAGAACTGGAGAGCATTCGAGCAGGAATATAATATTTTCATTCAAGCAGCTTTTTCTGACAAAGATGCACGTACAAGAGCATTCATTTTGCTTAACTGAGTCAGAAATTATTTAAAGAGAGTGCTCATTTGTGTATATACCAGAAATATATGCAGGAGAGGGGGAAAACCATCATATTGTGGTACCAGCTGAAACAAGGGAAGACCCTGAGTGCATAAAATGTAAATTTAGAGAAATGTGCAAACCCCCCGACAAATGTGACATTAGATAGGCACTTATTTTAAACAAGAGACCAAAAGCCAGGTAAAACTTTTGCAGCTTATATCATTGACTTGAGAAATAAATCTAAAATGTGAAGATTTGGTGATGTGAAAGATGAGTTAATAAAGAACAGGCTTGTGTGTGGTGTTAATAGTGCTTTAGTGAGAAAGATTTTGCTTCGTGACAGTGATTTAACATTGAGCAAAGCCATAGAGATTTGTCAAATCCATGAGCTCACAAAAAGGCACACAAGTATGCTCACAAGTGATAAGAGCATGGTTTCAGCAGCATCTACAGCCAACGTAGACAGCATGCAACACTTGGCAAGCAGAAACAGGCCTAAGTAGATGGCAGCTGCAGCCCCTGCAGGTGTGGCAGGAAGGACCCGGAGCTTTCTAGCAAGTTCCAAGATTAGTTCAGAAAAAGGTGCATTCTCAGTACAGCATAAGAGTGAGTCAGTGAAACCCAAGACAAGTCTTATTGTTAACTGTCATAACTGGTGCCAACCATGAGTCTAAAAGAGAGAAGTGCTTAGCATTTGGTCAGCAATGCCACAAGTGTAAAAACTGGAACCATTCTGATAAATTTTTAAATCAAGCAAATCCCATTCAGTTATTAAGAAAGGTCACTCAAAAAAGCAAGCGGATCATATAGAGAGCTGCAACCCTACTTTCTATGTAGATGGTGTATCACTGGTCAGTGAAAAGTTAATGCAGTAGATTTGTTGGCGAAGTATTTTGTACTGTCCTGATCAATGTTAAACCCACAGAGCTCAAAGTAGACATTGGTTCAAAGTGTAATGTAATGTCAGCAGAAACATTTGCTAAAGTGAGAGCTAGAGAGAAACTTAATTTGGTCAATTGTGCAAAACTTGTTGCTTATGGAGGTGAAGAGATTCAAACCGAAGGTTCAGTAGTGCTTTTATGCTATTCAGCTGGGAACAGTTGCAGCTTGCAATTTTATGTAGTCCAAAGACCCATGCAGTCATTTTTAGCTCTCAGAGATAGCTTGAGAATATAACTGCTTTCTTTTACCAAATAAGTCCATCATGTAAGCACATGCCCCAGTTCCAGCTTTACTAATGCTATTTTCTCAGAGTATGCTGATGTTTCCCATGACAAGCTAGGCAAACTCCCAGTTGTGTACTCCATTAAAGTAGACCCAGATGTCAGTCCAGTGGTCAGACCAGCAATAAAGGTTACATTATCTATGCATGACATAGTCAAGGTCCAGTAAGACAAAATGGTGCAGCAAGGTGTGATTTGTCCAGTCACAGAACCGACTGAGTGGGTATCTTCCATGGTAGCTGCTCATAAGAAAAATTCAGATGAAATTACAATATGTATTGACCCAAGAGACTTAAACAAGGCATTAAAAAGACCTCATCATCCTATGCATACAGTCGAGGAGATTGCAACCCTCATGACAAATATCACTGTTTTTTCTGTCTTGGATGTGAAGAGTCCATTTTGGCAAGTAATGCTTGATCACAAATCTTCACTACTGACTACATTCAGTACCCAGTTTGGTAGACACAGATTCCTCAGAATGCCTTTTGGAATAAATTCTGCCAGTGAAGTCTTTCAGCATGCAATGGAACAAATTCTTTCAGGCTGCCCATGTGTAATAATAGTTGATAATTTACTGGTTGGAGGTAATGGTGAAGCAGAGCATGACAGAAACCTCAGGAAAGTTCTGGACAGAGCGCAGTAAGTGAATTTAAAACTCAGTCCTCTGAAGTGTAAATACAGACTGCCAGAAGTTACTTAAGTAAGTCATTTATTTACCAGTACAGGCTTATGACCAGATCCTTCTAAGCAAGCAGCCATTCTAGAGATGCCAGCTCCAGACGATGTTCAAGCCTTACAGCATTTTCTTGGTATGGGTAACTATTTGGACAAATTTATCCCTGACTTTAGTAAGTTATCAGCATCTTTGAGAGAGCTGACATGCAAAATGTTGCATGGTCATGGTTAGAACATCAGAGAGCATTTGATAACCTCAAACAGCAAATTGCTAACCCATCTACATTAAGTACTATGATGTCCACAAACCAGTAGTTCTCTCCTGTGATGCTTCAAAGTTTTCTATGCATCTAGAACTCTTACCCAAACTGAGATGTAGTATGCTCAAATTGAGAAGAAACTTTTGGCAATTGTGTTTGCATGTTTGAAGTTCCTTGATTAAATTTATGGCCGAGCTATCCAGATAGAAACTGACCATCAACCTCAAGTTACTATTTTAAAGAAGTCTATGCATTCCCTCTCCAGCAAGACTACAAAGAATAATACTCAAATTGCAAAAGTACAATTTCAAAATAGTCTATACAAGGGGTAAACTACTTTATCTGGCTGATACCCTATCCAGATCACCCAGAAATACCACGGAACAGCTTGATGCAGAGAAGTTTGACTTGATATTGTGGAAGTCTGTAATTTTTCTACCATGAGACTTGATGAGCTGAGAGATCATACAAAGACTGATCCAGTTTTGCAAAAGCTCAACCACTTCATCAATATAGGATGGCCATCAAAGCAATCATGTGTACTGCCAGAAGTACAATCTTATTTTCCATACAGAGATGAGATGCTGATGGAACATGGTATCATTTTCAAAGGTTCAAAAGTTGCTGTTCCTACTTCCTTTACATCATGGCCACCCAGGTTCTGATTCTACCAAAAGAAGGGTGAGAGAACTAGTATTTCGGCCTTCTTTAGCAAAAGATATTGATAAAGTACTTTCTTCTTGTTCAGTGAGCAACAGCACTAAGCCGCATTTGCAAAAAGAGCCACTTCAAATAAGCCATATTCCTGAACTACCTTAGTCAACAGTAGCAACTGACATATTTGAGTGGAACAGCCAACATTACTTAGTGTTGGTAGGCTGCTATTTGAACTGGTTTGAGATCGATTTGCTACCTAATGTCCAGTGCTGTTATCACTAAGATGAAACGTCATTTCTCAGTTCATGGTAGTCCACACAAAGTTATTTCTGACAATGGTGCTCAGTTAACCAGTTGATTGTTTAAGAGATTTGCTATAGAGTGGGACTTTATCCATATTACTGGCAGTCCTGAATATCCTCAGTCAAATGACCTTGCTGAACATGCAGTAAAGAGTGCAGAGCAATTACTAGTGAGGACAAAGCATGACAATACCGGTATCTTCTTGAATTTACTTAATCTCAGAAATAAACCCTGTGATAACCAACTGGGTTCCCCTGCTCAGAGACTTCTATCTAGGCAAACCAGAACAATCTTGCCTATCAGTTCTAGATTGTTGGTGCCTAATGCTAAAAACAACAGAACAGTCAAAGCCCAACTTTTTAAAAAGGGTTCTTCTCAGAAGTCCAGCTATGATAAAATGAGTTGATGTCTTTATCCGTTTAAAGAAGGAGATACAGTGAAAATGCAAACGGCGAAAGGCTTTGATCATATTGGTAAAGGTATATGTAAAGAGTCAAGATCCTATTTAGTAGAATTTGAGGGTACAGAGTACAGGAGAAACTGCAGATATATTATTCCTGTATCAGAAATGATACTGTAGCATCGTACCTGTGATACAGACTCTAGATCTCAGAGCAACCCAGACAATATTCATGCCAAAGAACATGTCTCAGTATAAATTTTCGATCCTGATGATGTCCCACATGCCCCCCAAAGATGAACATTTCTTGAAGACAGTCCCCATTCCTAGAACCAGTTCTGACTTTTATGTTACACGATCAGGTCATATTTTCAGACCTAGTATAAAATAAACAGCAACTTGGACATAATTGTTTTATATCTGTCTGATTTTGTATAATTGCATGTCAAACGATCATTTCTGTAAATTGCATGTCATTGAATACTGTCATTTCACATAAGGTCTATTTCTCAAAGAGGAAGTATGTCGATCAGAGTGTAGGTATGTACCTTTAAGAAGCATTTCCAGGTGTAGCACGTGCATATAAATACTGAGCACGTGCAGGCAACAGTGCCATTTTGAGAGAACAGCCAGAGTGTTTACATGTATGAGTGTGGTAGTCAGTCTGTTTATAAATTTATTTAAGTTTAAGTTACAAAGCCTCATTTCTGATGTGTCTGTGTGTAATAAAACTGCTTGAACAGAGTCCATGAATGTTCGTCTGTTTTATCCTGACCAGATGAGCGACAGGTGTGCTCAGTATACCCTTGCTTTGTTGCTTTGGCTAAGAGACAATGGGTAGCACATTCACTGACCACTTAGGGACCTAAGGACTAATACCTTCCTCCTACCCACATACAGATATTAAAATTGATGCCAGACAACTCACACAACCTGTACCTATGCATTGGCTGTGTACTGCTTGTATCAGACAGAGTCAATCCTGAACTAAAATTGTATCAACTGCTGCATTTGCAAGGTAGGTCCTTAACCTATACTGTATTCTTGAAGAGTATTATGACATATCCTTGCATCTATGAACATGGCGCAGTATGCAAGTAAATAGTGGTGTATTTGTACAGAAATTAAATGAACATGTGACTACAGACACTTATTTTACTATTATGTGTCCATTTGTAATTAGTAGGCCTTGTGCATTTAAAACATTCATACAGTGCTACTGCAGCAAATTAGTGTTACATCATTCAAGAGAGAAGTTAAAAAGTGAGGCTACACATTTCAGTGTCTGACTTCAGACTTGTCTGTATCCTAACAGTAAATGTGGTTTCTCCCCCAACCCCCAAAAACAGTAGCTCATCTATGATACTCCCAAGTCCATGGTATATGGGTGTTTGTCGCAGTTATTATCCCCCACATTTTCAGGACAATAATATAGATTTGATCATACATTGCATGTGTTAGGTGACTGATGACTAGCAGTGTACATTTTTTATGTAGGTGATTGTGTGAAGAATGACCCTAGTTCTGGCAAGCTGCTTCTGTGGCCAAAAGGACTAAGGCAGACATCCTGTTTGATGAAGTTGTGTTGCTGTTGAGGGTTCTCATTGTGATTTAAGTAAAAGTGTTGGAGATGCACTAGCAATAAGTTGTGTGTTTTACAGATTGTAACTCCATGTCCTATACTGTTATCTGCTTTGTCTTGTTTAAATTCCACATTTGCACAGTGTGCCCTATGTATAAAACCTTTTTTGATAAGGCTTAGCCATTTTTCATGGAGTGTGGCATTGCAGAAATAGTGAAAGAAAAAATATGATTTATGTCACACTAACAACCACAGACACTGGATACATTCAATTATTGATGTTAGTAATTGTGAATCCCAGAGTGGGCTGTAATAGCAGGTATATAATAGTAAATCTCAGATGTGAGCAATGCATTGCACACTGCTTATCTACGTGCAAACAGGTAAAGAAGCAAATGCGCATATGTGTACACTTAGTTAACCATCACACAAATCTAATGCTTCTCGCACTATTACATTATATACATACATACAATATGTCCTTAGTGCCCTGTCATTATTAGACTGAGTGTCTGACCTAAGACTACATGTGGAAACATTGCAAACTGAGGGCACAATATAAGTATATGTACATATATTGACAAGCTATCCATTTGTTTCCCTACCAGCAACAACACCAACAATTACAACAACCCTGCGTCTCCTTGATTTTTCCACACATATATCAACTACTGTACACATTGTAATATATAATGTTGTGTGCTCCCTCATGGACAGGACCAATTGATGGTGTTCACAGGCTTTCTCATCCAAACTCAAACAGACAGATATGCTCAATAAGAGTATTGTTGTTACACAGCTAGGCTACAAAACAATATTCATCTGCTAGGCTACTAGCCTCAGGTGACACTAAGAATCAATGTGACTATGCAGGCCTCCCAAGCCATTGTTCAACAGATGGCTTGGTTATGTCATCTAGTATAAGTTCACTTGCAGTCCAACATAAACCAGACTTCTGTTGTGGTGCTTGTATTAACTGAGTCATGCAGTCCCTGTACTGAGATAGGTAGGGGTTCTTATCTCACTGCAGTCAACTGTGTGTGTGTATAAACAACAGTGTAAGTGTGTATTCAAATCTGACTACCCAAATGGCATGGTTTTCCATTGTTTTGCTGCTTTCACACACACCTATTCCAAGCAGGCCTTCAAACACAGATTTATTTATCTTGTTTCCATAAGAGCAAGATACTTGATTAAGGTGAGAGACAAAAAACATTAAAAAATAGAAAAGAGGTTAAATTACAACTTTGAAAACTGAAATAAACAAGCTGGACAAACAAATTAAGCATAGTGTGAGACAGGACCAAGAAAAAAATGAAGAAAATCTATACAAAGATATTGAGTATAACAGGAAATCATTTTATAGATACATATAATGTGAAAGGAAAGTAAAGGCATACAAACTTTTAAACTGTGTGCTGATTCTGGTATACCATGTAAACTTAAAAATAATAAAAATAATAAAAATGCTGCACTGCACCAATAGTCCCAGCCAAACATTTATTCACCAAGAAGAAAGTTAACTGTTTACAATTTCTGATGACGGTCATGTGTTTTGGAACAAAAGCACTAAAGCTGTGGTGAAAAAACATTTGACTTGGACTATTGGAGCAGTATTTTTGTTCTTCAGATGAGATGCTAAACCAAGGCCTCATCTGGTTGAGTTGCTGGTAGCTCAGGTGGATATAAAAGATCCCATGGCACCTATTGAAAAAAAGAAGGGGAAGTTCCATGAGGCCCTGGCAGAATTTTCCCTAATAGTATAAATACCACTTTTGGTCTCGCCTGAAAAGAGACTCCCTGCCTAGTGGGACTAATATCTTCACCAAAGGGTAAATAAATAAAATGAAAAAAAACTGCAGATGCAGACTGCCTTATCAATACAACCATGTAAGTTGGAGTAGAAGTCAGAGGCATAGGTAGCAACTTCAGGAATAGGATCCTTCAGAGGAGGATTACAACAGAATTTACTTAAGTCATCATGTAACTGAAGGTTTGCTTTCCAGAAGTCCATAAACACAGAGCTATTTATAGTGGAAGTGCCTCCAGTCTTAAATAAAAGGTCACTAAATTATTATTTAACAAGACCTGATGATACATATTGACGTGTGCATGAAGTATCTATATTTGTGAGGATTAGATCCAGGATACCAAGGTCCCTAGCAGGATGATTAACTATTTATAAAAGACCACTATCATTTATATGATCAAGGAATTGCTGGGCATTCCAGTCATTGGCAGTGTAGGTCAACCAGTTTATTGATGGATAGTTGAGGTCTTCCAGTAGAAATATTTTGGGCTTAATGGGAATAGGTTCATAGGTGTGTACTAGGCTAACAATCATTAAAGTCTTTTTAAGCCTAACCATGCATCGCAAATCTCTGACAAGTTCCGGTACCCTTGATAAGTGTAAGCAGGGCCTTGTGAGATGAAGCATTTACAAGCAGGGCCTGTGTCCATTAGAGACATAGGTGCCATACCAGGGATGAATTTCCTGTCCTCATCCAGTTCTCTAAGTTGCACTTTAATTACTTTAGGGAGGAACTCTGCTTCACATGAACGGATACCCTCTCTCTCAGAGAAGGGCTGTCTCTGGAATACATACCTGTCTCTCCAGCATGCCCTATGTATATCACAGGCAAGGTTTAAGTCTTTAGAATAGGTACATCTGATGCAGTTTGTTTTACGGATATGCTGAACATCTTTCAGGTTGGGTCTGTCAATGCCTTGTATGCCAGGCATAGATCTCCCTTCAACAGCCTCTAGGAGACAGAATACAAGGATAGGGTTTTGATGTAGTTTGCATAGGGCATGTTACTTATGCACTACATTCTTTTTGTGAGGAACCTCTGTGGATGTTCCAGTTGTTGCATGTGCCTATTTAGGTACATACCAAAATGGAATTTCAGCTAATGCATTAAGATTGCTATCATGCTCAGAAGAGGACATACAGGGTGCTATATAGCTGGCTATGAAGTGGTAATTAATCTTGCTTAGGGTGATTAAGACTTCTAGGAATTAGCATGTGGAGTCCCAAGGAAGCTGCTATGAGGTGATGAGATCCTTAACAAATACTGATACTCCCCCACAACAGCCAGTGGGTCTGAAGACATTCTAGGTGTTATACACAGAAAAAAGATTGAATGCTTTCATTGCTGTGAAACCTTGTTTCTGTAACTGAATATATGTGAATGTGTTCAAATTACAGGAGAAATTCAAGTCTGAACATTCTTTTAAAACCTTTGACATTGAGCAGAGCTATATTTGTCTGCTCTAAATTAGAATTTATTAGGTTTAAATGTCAGTTAAATGGATTCTGCCTCAAAAAGGCATTATAGGAAGACCAAAGGTTTTGGCCAGAATACAAACACCTTGGTAAGAGAGATGCAGGCCATCCATGGCAAAGCAGGAGGACTTCTCAGCCATTTCAATCTAACCTGACACATACTGGATCCTCTAGAATGACACCAAATGTATAGCCAATTAGTAAAGCCCATTACCTTGTCATTGAATTTTAGCATCATTCTGGGTGATGGCAAAATACCAGTCAAGACCAGTATTTTCCTGCCTTGGACACATGCATAGTAAGCTTAATCATATCCTTCTGCATGTCCCTCTGGGTAGGGTGTCTAAGGTTATTCACCCCCAGTTGGACAAAATCATATTTGTCAGGATGGAGGGATTGAAGAGCCCTTGTTATAGCCCAGTTCCTGATGTAAGAAGGACACCTGTCACTCTATTCTTATCCAGCCTGGTAACCATGGTGTCCATATGCCTTACAACAGAGTCACTTATTACTAAAACATTACAATGGTTTGATGCAGTCTCATTTGGCCATAAGGGCTTGGGTTCTGCATCCTTGGGACTCCTAAAGATATGAGTCTTTGGTGTGGGTGTGAAGGGTGAAGGTGGATATGTTGCTGTGTATACTAATGTCTGAAATTTCTTATTTTTAGCCTGGGAGGCTTAGGCAGTGTTCTTTTGACAACCTCTTCATAAGTTAGTTTACTGGAATTGCTCTGTGCTATATGCATATATGTGTTGTGCTTTCTGAATGTGTTCTGAGCCGAGAAGGTAGGCTCCAAGTTAAGTAAATGCTTACACCTGTCACATATTGAATCGCTGTATGATAGCAATAAGGAGTTTATAGTAAGCATGAAGCAATTACTACATGCCTCAAAATGCTTAATGCTATCAGACTGGCTACAGAAAGGGAAACAGCTGACTGAGATTTCATACAGTCAGGTGCAACTGAAAGAATTTAGGATAGGTTAAAAAAAGGATAACTGACCGGGCTAGAAAAAGGTGATAAGCGTGGTTATGGCTAATGGATAAAAGAATGAACTGTGAATATTGAATTAATTGTTCAAAAATTAAATGTAAAAGAACTGTGTAGGGTCAATAAGGAAATCAGTAACCGTTGCAAATTCAACTAAATACCGTCATCCAATTGTGCAATGTGGTCCCTACCTAGCCAGTAAAAACAATGAACTATGGGTATTCTAACTCACTGGATCCAGATGGAGTAACTCTAATGGATACAGATAATGTCAATGAGTAGTTTCAAGTGTAGTTACAGTATTGCTTTCAGTCAAGTAATAAAGGTATATCAGAAGGGTAACCTTGTACTGTCTACTGTGAAACTTCAGAGCAGTAGCTTTAAATATGGTAAGACTAAAGTAATTAAGACAAGCAGAACTTCCATACCAATGAAAAAAAAAAGTGCAGCCAGTTTTACCGAGATAATAAGTAAATTTGTATTTCCATACCTAGTATGAGCAACTGATACCGCTGAAGTACTCTCTTAAATAATGCCAGTAGTAACAGCACCAAAGCAACACAGAGGAATTCTGCAGCTTTATTTAAACTTATTACCACAACAGTCAGCAAACCAAAAGTGAGCAGCAGTACAATACCAACAAGGAGCAAAAATGCAGTGCGATTTAAACCCAGCAGCACAAATGCAGAACAAAAGTGTTAATTTCAGCAATGTTTTCATTGGAAATGCAGTTAGCAAGTTAATGAGAGACAATGATTTCCCTATATGAAATAATGAAATAAGGCAATACAAAAATCAGTCAGGGTACAGTAGACAGTCGATTATCCAAACTAATTTGGACCTAGGGTAGTTCGGATAATCAAACTGTTCGGATAATCAAATATAATTGAACTGCATAAAAAACTTCTAAAATCTCAATTTTTTCTGCATGAAGGAATACACTTTTCAACCATTCAGTGATTTCATTGGACAATAAAGAATATTTTTCACACACGAGCTGGCTACATGCTAAAAAAAAACATGCTCAAGTGACTGTGTAATGCTAACATATTCAGACTATATGATTTTTCCTACCTGAAAACGTTGGAAGGCTGGTTCAGATAATTGACGTTTCGGACAATCGATGTTCCAGTAATTGACTCTACTATAGTGCAAAAAGGCTGTGAAAAAAGAATGCTCTAAAATTTATATCATATAGAACAAAGATGAGAGGCTCCCTTACCTATTGTAGACTAGGCTGTCTTGTTTGATAGCTATTAGGATGAAGAATGGCCAACCGAACTAAGCAAGCTCCTGCAGAAGCCAGCCAATCAAAATATAGACAACGGCCCGCAGAAACTGGCCAGTCAAAATCAAGGACTCTAATTCCTCACTTAAACACGAGTTCAAGTAGCTGTCATGTGGAAGCCTCTGCTATCACTAAAGGCTGAAACACTGCAGAACTGATCCTAGGAACTGATGAAGTCCTTGTAATGTGATGAATCAGCAGTATTCCAAATGAAAAAGGACTTTCCAGTCTTCTCCTTCTTCTCTGCAGTTTTCTGTTCTTTGGAGTATACCAGCACTAAACAGCCTAGAGATATAAGTTTGTGCTATGAACATTGATTGTTTTCATTGTTAGGCTGCAATGTGCCTTTGCTGAAGGCTGACAGTGTATTTCTCCCAAACCTGAAATGAAACCTAACACTTTCCCCATTATTTAATCCCCGCAGATTTCTGACAGGCACTATCAATCTTGGTATTTAGTCAATGTGCAGCAGTTAAAAAACACTTACCTGCTTTCTTATTGTAGTTAATACCTGAAATTAGTGTTTTGACTTAGACCTTTTTCACAAACTCCTCTGAAAACTATAAGATCTTATGTGGCATTATATTTACTATAAATTCAAAACATTATTGATTCAGTCAGTGTTGCCTTGAAGAGACCCTTCCTGTGTTCAGCTTCACATCTATCCATTATTGTTCTAAGGAAGTCTGTGCATTTCAAACTCATTAGAGTTTTTGCTAAAAAAGAAAGTAGAAACCGTCATGAGCTGGAGAAACTGTAGACCTAGTCTGTTGCAGCTAGATATTAAAGGCAAACTTCTTATTGCTCTGTTGTGTCTGATATTGCAATATTATTTAATGATTCAAATAAAGCTGCAAAAAAAGTTTGCTCCTAGAATGAGTTGAGAAGAATATTAAGTTATCATCATGGCATTCATTCATTCTCCAATAGCTACATTATGTACATACATAGCAGACCACATTACATCTCTTATAAACTGCATCATCCTCACTAATGCTATTCTTCTGTCTTTTAAAACTGGCTGTCCTTTGAGTCAACTGTGTGCTGGCCACCATTATTTAAAGTGAATATCTTTGCCAAGCAAAGTTTGACATTAGCTCACAGAAACACTTCCTACCCACATCTGTTAGACTGTATAGCAAGAGAATGGAAAACAGCTCCTGCCATTTCCCTGCAGAAAGAGAGTACCTTCCACAGACCCAGGCAATTACAAACCTATAGGTCTGATCAACCTCATATGTGGAGCCATGGAAAGACTTATCACGGAATTAATCAACAAGGACATAGAGAACTTGCAAACACCAGGATCATTTCAGTTTGGATTAATCAAGGGCAGGTCATGCTTACTCAGCCTGGCAGACTTTGTTGAAAAGGTCATCAAAGCAATGGATGAAGATAAAACAGTATGCACCACATACGTCAACCTGACCAAAGGTTTTAACACAATCTCTCACTCAGGCATAGTAGAAAAGCTAAATAACCCCCTGTGTCACCTGTTGGATTGCCAACTGGCTAACAAATAGGACACAGGAGATCAAAACAGGGATAGATACCTCCAAAAATAGACCAGTCACCAATGGAATACCACTGGGATAACTGCCGTGACCTCTCCTGTTTGTCATCTACTTCACTGAAGTAAAAGCTAGTACCAGTGGGTTCTGACTGACTAAGTTTGCAGATGAGTGCAGCCATTGAATCCCCAACTGACTTAGCCATCCTTAAGGAGAGTTTGTCTAAAATAAATAAATAACTGGTGCCAAAATCATGGACTATAATAAAATGCCAAAAAATTCATTAGTGTATCCTTTAGAAAGTCATTTATCCTGAGGAACTACCACACTGACAGTGCTACCCAAGAGGTGACCTATTTGCTCAGGATTTGATTTTCAACCAACATATGTCCATTGTCATAAGAAAGTCTTTCTATCTAGCACAGCTTATAATCAAAGACACTGTCTAAATCTGGGGATAACATTTTCCCTCTTTATCCAGCTCTCAAAAGGCCAGTTATTGAGTATAATGCCCCCTTTGACATGTATCTGTCCAGACCCATGCAATAGCTAGAATGATACCTTACTTAGAAAATACAAGGCCTGAACAGTATGTTCTACATGGACAGACTCAAAACCCTGTCATGATATTTGGTATCCTACAGACTGCCAAGAGGTGACCTATTTCAGGCATACAAGGCATCCACTGACTGAATACTGAGGGACCTACTGCACATCAGCAAGTCAGGTGGCATCAGAACTTCTCAGTCTAGGATTCTAACCAATTTCTGCAACATCCACAGAATGGTTTGCAGGGATAGGTATATCTTAAAGGAGATGCCACTTCACTGGAACAGATTCATCTGCCATGTAAAATTAAGCTCATCCCTGTCCATATTAAAGGACAACTTGGCTCTGCAAATGGGTAGAAGATAATTTATACCAGGATTGCCCCCTTTACTACTAATGGACAGAGGCAATTCCTAAATGCTTTATCCCATGCATGGGAGCCCCTCAAATTATCTATGATATGATCCCAGCTATTCTGACTAGGGGTAATATATAATTATCAACTAGTGCCCATGGAATGGGTGAGACAAATGTGACACCAAATGGGATAGAATAATTGAAGAACCAAAAGGGAAATGGGCTAGGCTTAAAATGGCCCACAAGGGTAGCTTACCTAGTACTTTCATATGAACCTACAAATCCTTTACACTGCTTGACTAGCACATTGTATTATGATAGCTTCTTCTATTTACCGAATCCTGAATCTGCACTGAGAAATTTGCAGAGTCTGTCTGTATGAAGCATTTCCTGTAATTAAAATGTGAAATTTTGAAGCAAATGCAGTTATATGAAATAATTAGTTTATGCACTGAGTCGTTCCATCATTTTTGCTTGTTGATGCATTATTAATGCACATGTAGGTCTTTCAGCTAGCATGACAGTTCTTGTTGTTTTCTCCTTACATTTTACTTTTAATTTCAGAATGACAGCATGTGCCAATGTGGCTTCAAGTTTTGCTTCCACTCTTTTATGTATCGTTTTTAAATATTAGTAGATCGATTACTGATGTGATTTTCTTTGTTACCTCTATGCTGGCTTAAATGAAAAATAAAAAGGTTAATATTAAAGACTGTGTACTTATGTATGCTCTTGAATAAACAACACTGACCTACATAAGAATATGTTACTCGAGGCTGTTCGCATTTCTTCAGGACATGATTCTTTCCCTGCTGTCTATTTGTAGTTTATATAATGTATAGACGTGGCCTTGTTAGTATTCCTCTAATGGACAAGAAATTTCTCAAAATGAAATATTTCTGAAAGGGAAACATCTGTTTCTTGGTGTTTCTTGGCCAAAGTGATCACAAAACACTTGTCTGATTTTGCCACAAGCAAGTTGTATATTTTCAGGAGAGACATACAGTACTTTATAACTCTTGTTTTTACAACAGCTTTTGAAATTGTGATAAACCTCATTCTATCCCGTCTCTGAATTATCTCAAAACAGGGCAAGCTCATCCACTGATAATACTTCTCTAAATGTTATTTATTAAAATATATGATTTTTTTTTTTATAATCAAACATTTCTTCTGTTATGATGAGGCATTTAATACACAATAATTGGGCTGACTTCTGACAGTGTTGTCCTCTTCACACGTCTTCTATAGTGATTTCCACTAGGGCTTTTCTTCCTTAAAATGTGAAGTTCTTAATTTCTCTGGTTATAGAACAAGATGAGAGAATTATAAACTTAGCCGTTATGACCCTATGGCCATTGTGATTGTGCTACTCCATTTTTAGAATATTTTGTCGGCATTTAAGTCGATTATGGCAGATGCAGGAATCAGAAATATTGCAGTCGCTATGTCACAATAATGATTCAAGCCATTTCTTGTTAATGGTATGTATCTTAAGAGTTTGTCAGTTCTAAACTTAAATATTTCTTTGAATATATATGTTTATTATACCGCACTTTTACTACATCCTAACACCTTTCTCACTATCAGACTCAACATTATCATCCTGTAGCATTTTGAAGCAATTCCTGCAACTTGGAAAATATAGTTCATCATGGTAATTGAATCTGAGAGGTGAGCAGTCATGCACAAAGAGGGGAGATTCAGAAACTCACTTTGCATGGCCATGCTATGCAGCAAAATAACATGGCCAGCACACTATTCAAAATAGCATATAATGACATGAAAATAACCAACATTTTTACAATGAGGGTAACAGAGAATGCAAGTGAAGCTAGATATGAATCATATACGTTTAAAATTTGGATGATGAGGCGTGACCTCCCGAGTTGCTGACTGCAATAAAACCTTGCAGTTATGGGTGACGTACAATGAAAACTTTTATGTAGTGCCAGTACTTTCCTAAATATGCATATGTAAGAGGTTGTTCTCACAGCCAGCAGCCATGGTGTTGTGAGCCATCACCTCGGCACCACAATGAGTCATCTGTCCATGCCTAATCTTCCATGTTCTCCATGACACAGAAATAGGGGGCTACTACTGTGTGGACAGAGGCACCATGCAGGAGCTGGTTGGGATGTATCACCCTGTTTTATAGGCTCATGGGATGAATGGAGCACTTGTTCCACCAGACATAAAGTAATTGCATAGTTTTGAGTTGTTTACTAAAGGGACCTTCCTGCAACTACCAAGGACACAGCAGGGGTGTATCCCAGGCTTCTGCTAAGAGATATTACATCAGTTTCATGATGCAATGTTACAGCGTGTGGAGAAGCTTATGTGGTATTCATGCACTATAAAAGACAGGAGTCACACAGTGGGCTGCCTACTGAAATGTCTTTACTTGAAATGCTGAGTGCCAAAAAGCTGAAAAAAAGGACTGAAAAGCCGGAGAACAGTGAATCTTAAAAATAGTTCTTGTCCTTTAAAATTATTTTTTTTTGGGGGGGGTAAGCCTCCCCTTGCACCCCCCGCCACATGGGAAGAGAAGCTCCCCACACTATATATATGCCACTCTGAGATCACCATATCTCGGACAAATGGGAATATTCAGAGAAATGTCATCTGAGACTTACTATATATGTCTGTTCTTTCAGCCATTCAGTCCTCATATGTTGGGACTCATTCTAGCTGGTCCCAACATTTCAAATGTTACCTACAAGATATGGATATTTAATCACCATGTTAGGCCAGTGGTACATGTAGTAAATGTGTAACATAATAATATAGCCCATTTCCTAATGTACAGGGAGCCACTGACTCCACCAACATTGCCAGAAAGGCCTCAATTGGAGGGCCAATGATACATCTGCAAGGGATTCCACTCCATCAACTTCCAGGTGTTCTACAATGCACAAGGTATAATATACATTGTGTCAGTAGGCCAACCAATGCCCAAGATTCCCACATAGCTGGCTTATAGCAGTGATTTGTATGGAGTGATTTTCTGTAGTGTTATCTTATTGGTAATACTGTATATACCCTGTAACTATGATTCATGACACCAATAAAAAATCCACAGACCATCACAGAGAAGGCATCTTACCCTGCCCAGTTAAAGATCTGAATCATTGACAAACATGTTCAGTTTGTTAAGATCTGCTTCCAATGTCAAGATGACTCCTCTGGTGCTGAGCAGTATTATTTTGAAACATGCAGTAACATATTTGCAATGTGTATAATATACAACATGCTGGTATAAAAAACAATATAGTATGGGGGGGGGCATTTGAGAAGAGAAAGTTTCAGAGTCAGTGGAGGAGAAGGAGGAGTTCCCCAATGAGGGATGACCATATAAGGAAGAGGAAGGCAGAGTATGCCATGGCAACTGCTAAGAGGTAGCATCTGATTCATAACTGTGGGCCATATTAAACAGAACATAGAGCTTTATCATGCATGGACAGGCTATACCCTGCATCAGACAGATGATGCTCAGATAACAGAATGCTAAGGGCTAGACACAGCTTTCCTTATATGCACAGCTGAGAAGGGACACAGTGATGGCTGTCAACAATGGGCAGAGGCTGTATGTGTGCATGTGTGTGTGTGTGTGTGTGTGTGTGTGTGTGTGTGTGTGTGTGTGTGTGTGTGTGTTGGGGGTTCTAACAGAATGTGTGCATGAGAGGAGTGTGAGAGACTGGTAAGCTTGTCAGGAAGCAGGTGTTGACTCCATTGTAGTGTAACTGGCCAGCGGTGGGTAGTGCTTCCAGGTGTGCATGAGTATGCATGGACACAGCTGTATCAGAATAAGCAACATTGTGCTAGGGTCTGACGGACAGGTCTACAGGACTAACAGGAGATATGTACATAAACTGTGAACATCCCAATATATCGGAACACTGTTTCCTCAAAAAGCCACAGGTGCAATCCAAAGCATGCGCAGATGATGGAGTGTTCCATGAGCAAGGACAGTGTCATGTGTTATGGGTTGTTCAGCATAAACACATCACCCCTGTCTGTATCCCCAGGTTAATTCAGTGCCCTTCTCAGTTGATAGAGGTTTATAGGTGATGACAAAACACAATCTAGGTCATAACTCCACCTTCAGTGCTGGACTTACTTTCTAGAGGTAGGGGAGGAGAATCCAAGAAATATTGCTGAGCAATATGGGTGGCCACACAATACAGACTCTCTACACTGGCCTTCCATTATGCTACATAAGTAGTCCAGTTCCATCTCCAGGTCAGGAGACAAACCATGTACCACCCCAAGCAACTCTGCTATGGCTGCAGTGTTCTCTGCCTCCCACTGTATAACTGACCTTCACAATAGTTAGATATAAAGACACTCAAATCATGAGGGAGGCAGTATTGATGGTTTTGGCAGCCACCAGTTTAGTGATCTCTGCTATTATCCCCACTCTTAATGGAACTGGTAACAATCAAGGATGACCCTGTCACTGGTGAAGAAAGCATTCCCTCATCTGATTAGTCAGTCAACTCCTGTTCTTCTATGGCATCCTGAGAAGAAGAGGTGGGCTGCAAAGGCAAAGCACTTTTGCCAGTGTAAATCTAGGGGATATGGTCATCACCTTACCTACATCTACTTCAGCTATCATAAAGGATGGTGCCAGGATGTGGCTGCATCGAGCAGGCCCCTGTTATTAAATGTAATAATAGCCACCTGTTAACCAGGAAGGCCCAGTGAATACACAGTCCCTTTTCATGAGAGCCTGGGAGCAATGTCTGGTTAAGTGACCTTGTCAATGTCATACAGCAGGTAGAGGGAATCATGCTCTGTACCACAGGAGAAATAGCTTGTAACCTTACCTTCTACACCAACAGCATATCTATATCCACCATGGAAAAACAATGTAAATGCATCACCTATGCATAAGCTAGTTTAGGAATACACACTTCAGCAACACCTGCACAGAGCAGTGCAGGTAAATTATAACAGACTGCCATGAAAAAATCTAAGGTTATTAATCTGGGACATTGAGAAAAAAATAACATTTTATTTAAAAATAATTTATGAGATGGAAGAAGTCTTATCCACCACAATTTCAAAATTTTTGTCATCCCTTCAATAGACAGCAGAAAGAGGGATCAGCATAAAGAAATGCACAATATTTCCAAAATCCCTTACAAAGAATCCATGGACTAAATATTTTTCTGTTATTCATGTTTATCTACAAAATGATACCTCTTCTAACTGAAATAATAATTAAAGATTGTTTCAAAGATGGACTGCTCAATTTATTCATTTAGAAATAAATTTTATTTGTGGCTTTAGAAATTTAGTTATGAAAAATTAGATTCATTAACAATACAGTAGGCTTCGCACAAGATCTGCACGATGCTTACATGTGCGTGCAATGAGCAGCAGTGTCCATCACATATACATGCTGCTCATCACTTTTACATGAATACAAGCACATTTGTTTGGACAGCAACAGTGTTGACAGCTACAAAAACATGCTGAGTAGCATGAGCATACACGCAGTATACAAACAGCCCTGGTGTAGGCAAATCTGTTATGCATGCTTGTGAGTTTGGACGTAAAAGAGAGAATCCAGCTCCAGACTGACTGTGATCTCTGTGTGCTCTTAAGGGAAATTGTACTTTACTATGTGTGTGTAATTGTTATCCTTCCCAATGTGGACACCCCTCACTGGTGTTAATGGTGAGGACTTGAAGCTCTTTGATTACTGGGCCAGTGCACAGGTGTCATATATTAATTTGTTGGCAGTGGTGGGATATCCACACCACATATTAATTGATTGGCAATTGGCTTGTAATGGTGCGGATAGTGAATTCCTGTAGCTTGGGTACAGTGATCACTGAAGGTGTTTCTGTACTCTAAATCAGCCATGCAGTGAATATAGAGTTCAGATCACAATTGTTTTATTCCTTTTGCTAGCTTAGTTAGTAAGGGAGTGCAGGCAAGCATGTCGGCAGAGGAGTATGGCAAGATGACTAGGAGCCAGGTGGATGAGATGTGCCAGGCTAAGGGACTGGTGCATGGAAACCTGACTAAGGCAGATATGACTGCAGCTTTGGTCACAGCTGCATCAGAAAACAGCAATCAGGAGGATGATCAGACTGGCCATGGAGATGTACAACACTCAGACAATGGACAGCTCAACCTTTCTACAGAGGACTTAAAAATCCATCTGGAGCTAAAGAGACTTGAGTTGGAGGCCAGGTATTGGGAAACAGAAGCAAAAGAGAGACTGAGATGTCTACAGGCTGAGGAGAATGAGAAACTGCTACACCTGGAAGCTGAGGAGAAGGAAAGGCAGAGGCAACACAAAAATGAGATGATGACTCTTCTCCAGAGTCATGGAGGTAATGGGGAATGGAGTAACTGGACCCTAGAAGCACAAAAGGTCAGGAAATTTCTTCTGCAGTTTAAAGAGGGGATAGTTTTAATAGTTTCATTCATATTTTTGAGAGGGTTTGTAAACAGTATGATGTTGACCAAAGGCTCTGGGTACGGTTCCTGACCCCCTTACTCCACGGTAAAGCTGTAACTTTGTTGTTTAAACTTTCTGATCATTAACTTTTTTCATTATACTACTGTTAGGAATTGTCAGTTTGATTTTTTAAGCTAACACCTGAAACTAATAGGAAAAAGTTTCATGAGCATAGACACAAGGCAGATGAAAGTGTGTGTAAATATGTTGCTGAACTGAGCACTTATTTTCATAGGTGGGTGAGGGGATGTCAGGTCACCACATTTGAAGGGCTGGCAGACCTTTTGGTGAGGGAACAAGCCCTTAGCACTTTGCCTGAGGACATGAGGATATGGTTAGCTGATAGACAATGTGCTACTTCAGATGAGTTGGGGTAGAAGGGAAACCTATTCCTAGCAAGCAGGGCATCCCAACACAGGAAAGGATACCAGAACTGCTCATGGGTCTAAAGGAACCCATAGTGGGTAGCCCAGACTGCCCCAACAGAATCTACCAGTAGTAAGGGAAGCCACTAGTCCAGGTACACACCCAGGACCTACAGTTAAATGTTTTTAATGCAACCAATGGGGTCATGTGGCATACACATGTCCATGAAGGCAAGGTGGGGAACAAAAGGTGAAAGAGCCAGTAAGTGGAAAAGACAAAATGCTAATAGTCTTGAGACAACAAGGGTAACAAACTACCACAAGAGGGCATATCCTATTGTAGTGAATGGCACAGAAGCCATTGATAAGAAAAACACAGCCTCTAACATAACCATTGTAAAGCCTGCAATGGTTACAGTGGAGCACTACTTGCCTGGGCAGTTTACTCCAGTCAGAGCTTTAGGAGGGACCCCATTCCAAATACCTTTGGCTAGGGTTCACCTTGACAGGGAGGGTGGAAAAAAGAACCAGCGAGTATGTGTTTTTGAGGATATCCCTGCAGATGTCCTGATAGGGAATGATTTTGATAATGCAGTACCATGTGCTCATGCAGTTACATGCAGTCAGGTTTGGAGACAAGCATGTAGGTCTGGTAGCCTGGGGAGGACCTAGTCAGACTGCATACTTACAGCCAGGACTGGTGAGGTGGTTACTTCAGGGAGGGAGCTACTCTGTAGCAGTAAACTGGAGGTGAGCCACAGCTGCTTGTGGGTACTGATGTTCCCTTGGACAGAGTGACTGCAAAGGTAGAGGTGAGTAGTAGTACCCAGGCTGATAATGAGGCACCACTGTCAAAGGATGCCAGACTTCCTGTGGAAGGGGAGCTGGGACGGGTTACAAAGAGAGAGTTGAGACAGGCTCAGCTCTTAAACCCTACATTACAAGGCCTGAGCCAGGTAGCTAGTGAGGTGCCTGATTCTCAAGGGATGAGGGAATCTGTATACTGGGACAAAGGGTTACTGTATAGAGAGTGGACCCTGAGGGAGAGCTAAAAGGTGAGAGAATACAGCGGTTGATAGTGCCAAGAGCCTACCATCTGGTGCTTCTAGCCATAGCCAATGATATTCCCTTTGTAGGTCATATGGGCATAAAACATACAAAGAGATGTATTATGCAGAACCTCTATTGGCATGGAATTTCCAGAGATGTAACAGGGTACCGCAGGACCTATGAGCAATGCCAAAAAGGTAGGCAAGGCAGGAGACAAGGTGAGAGCTCCTTTGATGCCTTTGCCTGTGATTGAGAAGCCATTTCAAAGGGTACCTATGGATATTGAGGGGCCTCTGAGTACCCCAAATTCCACAGGGAAAATGTATATCCTCGTGGCAGTAGATTATGCTACAAGATACCCTGATGCGGTGGCTTTGCCCTACATTGAGATGGAAAAGATGGCAAATGCTTTGTTACAGATTTTCAACAGGGTAGGTTTCCCAAAAGAAATACTGACTGAGAGAGGTGCCAATTTCATGTCAGACCTGCTAGCTTGTCAGTGGAAGTACTGTGGGGTGAAGCACCTGAAGACCATCCCCTACTATCCCCAGACTAATGGTCTTGTTGAGAGGTTAAACTCTACAGTCAAGTCCATGCTACAGGCATTTGCAGACCAGTTTTAGAGGGGGTGGGACAAATATCTGTCCCATCTGTTCTTTACTTACAGAGAGGTTCCCCAGGAATCCACAAGTTTTTCATCATTTGAGTTGCTGTATGGGCAAAGGGTGAGGGGCTCTGTGGATTTAATTCATGATGAGTGGGAATCTCACAAGGAGTCTGTTGTGGCATATGTCCTAAACCTCAGGACAAGGCTCAGGGAACTCATGGGCTTGGCCCAGGAGAACCTGGAAGAAACCCAACAACACAAAGAGGTATGGTATGACAGGAATGCTCGGGCTAGAGAGTATGCTGTTGTGCAGCAGGTAATTATTCTCATTCCTGTCAGACACAACAAACTGCAAGCAGCTTGGGAGGGACCCTACAAGGTGGTGGGAAAGGTAAGTGATGTTAACTACATGATGGAACTGCTAGGCAGGAGACAGGAGCACAAATTGTACCATGTTAACATGATGAAAACTTACCATGATAGGTAAGTCTTTGTGCTGAGTATTTGCAGTGGACTGCAGGAGTAGTCTGAGGGAAATCTGGTGACTGATCTCCTCAGTGAGGCTTAGACTGACACCTCAGTGGAAGGGGTAGCAATGTTCCAGCAGCTATCTCCTACCCAGGTTCGAGAAATCCGAGCAGTGTTACAGGAGTTTGGGGACATGTTCACTGGGAAACATGAAACACCCACCTGGAGCAGCACCAGGTGGATACAAGACTCCAAAGGCCTATTAGGTAGGCCCCTTATAGTGTGCCTAAGACAGTCAAACAGAGTCTGAGGGAGGAGATACAGGAGATGGTGGAACTAGGGTAATTTAAGAGTCCAACAGTCCCTGATCCTCCCCAGTGGTGCTGGTGCCAAAGAAGGGTGGCAGCACCAGGTTCTGTGTGGACTATAGGAAATTAAATAGTCACACCAACTCAGATGCTTACCCCATGCCTAGGACAGATGAGGCCCTAGAGCATCTGGTGGGGGGGGTAAGTATCTTACCACCATTGATCTTACCAAGGGTTACTGGCAGATGTCCTTGACTCCCAATGCTAGAGAGAGGTCACCCTTTGTGACTCCTTTTGGTTTGTATGAGTCACAAAGATGTCCTTTGGGATGAAAAATGCCCCAGAGACATTCAAGAGGCTAGTAGATCATATCCTAGCTGGAGCAGGAGAGTTTGCCCTTGCTTACCTAGATGATATTATTATCTGCAGCCATACCTGGCAAGAGCACCTTCAACATGTTAGGGAGGTGCTGGGCAGATTACAGAGAGCAAGGTTGACCATTAAGCCCAGCAAATATCAGGTGGGTATGGCAGAGGTTTCCTACCTGGGACACAGAGTGGGGAGTGGTAAGATCAGGCCAGAACCTGAGAAAGTGGAAGACATTGAGGCATGGTATGCACCTGTTACCAAAAAGCAGGTGAGGGCATTCCTAGGCACAGCAGGGTACTACAGAATGTTTGTCCCCAGTTATAGTACCATAGCTGCTCCCCTCACAGACATGACAAGGAAAAACAGGCCAGATAAGATAGTGTGGACCCCAGCATTTGAGCAGACATTCCAGAAGCTTAGAGAAGCTTTGGGAGGACCCCCTGTCTTTGCCAGTCCAGATTACAGCAAATAATTTGTTGCGCAAATAGATGCTTCAAACCATGGGGTGGGGGTTGTACTTAGCCAGATTTCTTCAGAAGGAAAAGAGCACCCAGTGGTTTATCTCATTTGTAGGTTTCAACCCAGGGAGGAATGCTATGCAGCAGTAGAAAAGGAATGTCTAGCCATAGTGTGAGCACTGCAGAAACGTCAGCCTTATCTGTATGGAAGAAAATTCACTGTAGTTATGGATCACAATCCCCTAACATGGTTACAACAAACCAGCCAGCAAAAAGTCAAGTTGTTAAGATGGAGCCTAGGGTTGTAAGCATATGATATGTCAGTGCAGCACTGCAGTGGAGTTAGCAATGCCAATACAGATGGGTTCTTAAGACAGGGAATAGGCTAAGGGATACTCAGATAGACTTAGCCCTCTCAAGCAACATTTCTCAAGGGTCATTTGAAAAACTAGTTTGAGTTCTCGGGGGGGGTGTAGAAATGTAAAGGCTGCCAGCCTAGCTAGATAGACTTTTGTAGATAATTCTGTCAATTGCAAATATTAATATAAGGCACAGGCTTGTTCTCTTAAATGTAAGAAAATTGTGTTAAATGTTGAACTCCAAAAATGTAACAACAGTGCACTCTGCTGAAAGAAAGCTGATGTCAAGCATTGTATGACTGTTTGATCTCAAACTCAGAGCCATGATGTCTAGACCAGCCGATTATTTGTATTGTTTTGAGACCAGAGTTTATTGCTAGGTTTTACATATATAATGGCTTTAATTGCTGTGGTTTCCTGACCAGGTGCAAGATCAAAGATTTGTTAAACTTTGAGTTTCTGTTAGCCTGGGAACCAGAGATGAATGTTGTAATCTAAAATGAGTCAGCAGTGCTGTATTATCCATTTAAAAGACTGTCTCAGAGAGAGAGAGAGAGAGAGATCATTTTGGATTTTGTTTAAAGCTGACAACAACTCACCAGTACTCTGCTTTTGCTTTATATGCAAGTTTATTTAGAACTGCGATTGCTCATAGGAAAAGACATAAAATAGTAACTTTAGTCTAGCTGTTTTCCAAATTTATGTCAGAACTATTCTACAGTATTATTTTAAGCATTTTACTGTTATGTCTGAACTCTTGACTAGCACTGTGTAGTAAGACGTATTGTTTTGTGTTTTTATTATTTATTATTAAATATTTTAAACCTTTCAATGGTGACTGCTTTGTGTAGAGATACTTTAAGCTCTAGAGTACATTGCATGTATATAGTGATACTTTACAAAGCCGCTCCAATAAGCATTAAAAGTTCTGGTCACACTAACTGGATAATAATATTGCACATTAATAATTGGACACCCTTAGGAAGGGCCTTATGGGTTTATGACAAATAGGGATTTATGATGGCAGTGGGTTAGTACCTTATAGCCTGGGTAGAAGGGACAAACCTAGTGAACCTGTGCCAACCTTCCCCAGGAGTGTCTGTGTGTTTGTATATAAATCATATTTCAAAGTATGTGTGTGTCAGCTACTTGGGCAGGGGCATGAAGCACTGGTTGGACAGAGGGAGTGCTGGGAGGTCATGGCTTGGAACCCTGGCTAAGGACTCCACTCTATAGCTGTGCCAATGGGTAGTCTTATTGAGGATCTGGAGAAAATGAGAGAAACCAGCCCCAGACTGACTGTGATCTCTGTATGCTCTTAAGGGAAATTGTACTTTACTGTGTGTGTAATTGTTATCCTTCCCAATGTGAATGCCCCTCACTGGTGTTAGTGGTGAGGATTGAGGCACCTTGATTACTGGGCCAGTGCACAGGCATCACACCAGGCAGGGAAAGTTTGCTGAGGACAGTGTGTACAAACATCACAGTTCTAAATTCAGAAGTAAGGCACAGGACAGGAAAACTGTTGACATTGTACTAAGATAACTTCTGTAAATGTGAACATCTGTCAAAAGACAATTTTGTAGCATAAATTATGCAATATGTACGTCATAATAATTAATGGTGTTCCCAATTCTTTAACAAATATGGTGAGCTAAAAATGGACATGCCAGTAGAGCATGTGAGAATTACACAAAGTAACATTTGAGGTAATTGTGATACAAACATCATTAATATGTAGAGTTAAGAGTACAGTTAGCAAGGCAGTACATACATTAGGACATATTTGCATTGCCTGAAGTTCTTCAATATAAAATGTTTGAAAAGAAGAATGGCTCATAAGCCACAATCAACTTTTGGAAGAATGAAAGCCATTCTATCAATGTTACTACTGAGCTGTGAATTGACTGTGCATGCCACAGAAATAGGCATAATGCATGTATCAAGAGGAACACCCTGGAAGGGAATTCTGTACTTCCATATTCTAATGGTTATGGATCACCTAAGTAGGGATGTGTGTGGCTTACAAATATGAGAGCAGACTGTGACACACATAATACACTTGTCTAAGACACTTCTACCTGACCCAAATGCAAATGTTACACTATGATGTGATTGATTCCACAGAGCCATGTACTGTCTATATCTGCCACAAGAGATAGAAATGGATATTGTCACAAACAACCAAGATTAATCTGTGAATTAAGAAAGGATCCCTGTCAATGAATGTGACATCAACATGTCAGACTGATGGCAATTAATTGACTATGCTCATGTGCACACAGATGAAATCAATCCAATGTCAAGTGTCTTGGTCAAAAAATTGTTCTCTGTATTTTTGTAGACATACCAAACAAGAAATGAAGTACACTCTTTGAGTACAATTCAATACTAAATGCATGTTTCACAGGTGTACTCTCACCATGACATTGGAAGTGCAAATGGTATACTGCCATGGAATCAAAACATACATCTGCATGAGTTCATGCAGCATATCAATGGGTAGTACTGACATGATGTAATGGTTATTGTGTAATGTCACTGCATTGATAATAAATGTTTCCCTATTCTAGAACTGAATTGAACATCATGCTGTACAACTCCTCCAGCAAACAATAAGGCCATAAATCACATGTGCCACAGTGGAACTGTTACCATAGGTGTTGAATTTCACTTATGTGACATCATTACATCAGATGTACATTATTTGCCCATAATTTCAACAGATCATATGTATGGTGGAGGACTTTGCCACTGTATATGGACATATTAGAACAGAGAATGATGTAACTTCTACAGTACAGTTAATGACACAAATGCTTACAGTCACACAATGCTGCTTTTGAAAACTTGAATATGTCTTGAGAAAATAAAAACAATACTGGGTGCAATGAATATGTCATGGTACAAGGGCATCTACAATTGTAATATGTTTTGATAAGTGAAAGCATTCCATCATGTTAATGAAATATGTAATATGTTTCCCTGCAATTGCTTTGAAATAATCTTGCTGTATGTCAGACAACATTGCCTGATGCTGGGTTTACCCAAACACCATGTGACGGTAGAATGACAATTATGTACAATATACATATAATCCTGTATCAGAACACATGCCTTAGTAAGTCAACAACATGCATAATATCATCTCATGTCCTTAGTCCTGAGGAGGTAT
Source organism: Protopterus annectens (assembly GCF_019279795.1). Lineage (NCBI taxonomy): Eukaryota > Metazoa > Chordata > Ceratodontiformes > Protopteridae > Protopterus > Protopterus annectens. The sequence goes on along the minus strand of NC_056725.1, from coordinate 308,525,639 downwards.
CTAAAAACAATCTAAGCAAAAGACTGCATCAGTATTACATATAATGCTGCACAATGAAAATTAGAATAAACTCTGTAAGAAGAAACATTTACCTTACCATAGCACATGTGGGTGACAGTACTGTTAACAACAGGTACATTGAGTGTAAGAAGCAATGTCAGGATTTAAACTATATACCATACATAACAAGCTACTGAAGGATTGCTGAAACACAAGCACCACTAGAGATTTCTTTTACAACTGTGGCACTGCACATTTCAATGGATAGTATCACCACTGTGTAATATATTGATGTTTCTGCTAAAAAGAGGTTGCACATCACAAGCACACAGCACAGCTATATATCATATATGTTTCTGAAGCCTGTTTTGCACAGTAAGAGTAAGACACACACACTCAGAAAAGACAGCCTGTCATGAATTCAAACTCCCTACCTATGTAGGCACACTATCTACATACCAGTGTATTATATGCATGTGCCACAGGAGAAGTTTGAATTCATGTGGGCTGGACTGCATCTTTGAAGGGATGGCATCAGCTTTGTCTTGCAAAAGAGATGTGTGTGCTAAAGTCATTTCCAAATGTTTTCCTGCTAGGTTTCTCAATATGGGCTCTAGAAACAAAAGTAAGACAGTCTTGCATCCATACACACATTAATGCTCATGAGGTTCTCACCACTGCATCCGAACTTCCTACCTATCTACTCAGGCAATCTACATGCACCTGCCACAGGAGAAGTCTAACTTTAAGAATGTGAGAGTATTACCTCACCATTGTGTCACAGACAGGAAATGTTTGTGGACAGAAATAAAATGTGATGTTGGATTCATCTGGCTAGATAAATATTTCTCTTGAGTAGGAGTCAAATGAACACAGCTGTTGAATTAATTCTTCATTGATGTCATGGCCCCAACATCACATGTGCACACATAATTCAATTGTGGTAAGATTAAAACACCTTACCTATCTAGTTACACAAGCTAGAGAACACAGTACTCAGTCCTATTGCCACTGCAGAAATTTAACTTCTACTGTTTTAGAGTGCATGTAACAGAAGATGATATCATCAATATGTTGCAGAGAAGATGAGGTTGTGAGAAGTGTCTCACACTGATGTGGATTCAACTTGTACTGTAAAATTGTCTCCTGGCTGCTAGTTGAGGGAGGCCAACTGTACATAGACTCATGCTTAGATCACTTTGTACATAACTCCTCATACATACACACATACAAGTTGAAAGCTGTGCACTTAGAACTTCATACTTATGTAGTTACACAATCTAGAGGACACAGTACTTAACACAAGCGCCACCCAAAAATCTGACTTCTCCTCTGTTAGAGTGCACTTTATATAGGATGACATCACTGTTGTGCTGCAGAGAAAACCACATTGATGTGCACTCACTTTACAGTATAACAGTGTCCCCCAACTGCTAGCTGAGGTAGGCCAGCAATGCATAAGCTCATGTCTACCTGACTGCATACAAGCACTCATACCTACATACACAAGTTGACTATAGTGAGATTAGAACTTATGACCTATCTAGTTACAACACATAGAAGACCTCATACTTAATGCAAGCACTGCGACAGAATTCTGACTTCTACAGTATGACAGTGCAGTGTACATAGAATTAGAATCTCATTAAGTGTCAGATGAGATATTCTACTCATGACATTTTTTGGTAAAGACATGTTTGTTGATATGAAGGAGTAAATGCAATATGGTGATCAATACTAAATACATACTGCTGACCTTTATCAGTTATGCTGTCATTAATGTGTATTGCACAACATAGACTCACATGTACCTGTTTTACATGATGTATAGATGACACACCCACACACACACACACACACACACACACACACACACACACACACACACACACACACACACACACACACACACACACATGTGAAACACAAGATGGACAATGATGTATTGCTGGATCATCAAGTTATGATGATGGTATGTAAGTATTAATGAATGTTACTCTTATTAGCAATGCTGTCTGCTCATAGGTTCATAGGTTCATAGGTTTATACTAGGCTATCTGCCCTAAGGCATTTATAAGCCTAGCCCAAATTTTTGTGGCTTACGCCACCCCTTATATGAAAAAATACTGTGCCCATTAGTTTGTTGTGCCTCTGTCCAGCAGTGACACAGAGATGATTCCCAGGGTAAACCTACGATCTCCCATCCACAGGTCTAGATTTCTCTTGAACAGAGTCAGCGAGGTGCTCTGCCTCACATGGACCGGGATTTTATTCCACAGCATAGGAGTCTCTGAGTGATAAATCTATCCCTCCAGCACGTCCTATTTATATCCGTGCTAAGGTTTAAGTTGCTTGCTCTAGTGGTTTTGGTGGATTTGGATTTTTGAGGTGGAGCATGTCCATTAATTCCGGGTTGGACATGGCCTTGTATGTCAGGCACATGTCACCTCTGAGCAGACGGTATGCGACTGAATAGAGCTGGAGTTTCTTCAATCTGGCAGCATATGACAGATTTTGGAGTCCCTTTATCCTTTTGGTGAGGAACTTTTGGGGTCTCTCCAATTGCTGCAGATGTCGGGTGAGATACATCCCGAATGGGGCATTGTACTCGATCATTGGTCTGATAAGTGAAGAGTACAGGGGAACAATGACCTCACTAGATCTGGATGTGAATCCCTTCATGATCAGGTGGGCAATGTAGAAGGTCTTTCTAACCACTTTAGCAATGTGAGTGTCAAGAGAAGCCAACTGTCAACCTGGGTACCCCAGGTCCCTGATAACCTCTTCTGTGCTTAGTGGATTGCCACCTATATGGTAGCTTGGGGTTACCTTGTTTTTCCCGAAGGGTTTGACTATACATTTTTTGGCGTTTAACTTCAGGCCATGGCTCTGGCACCAGCTATCTGTTTCCGTGAGTCCCTTCTGAAGGATATCCGTGTCCGATGCACTTTCCACTATGGCGCCCAGTTTGCAGTCGTCTGCAAACTTTGTCAGCCAAAGTCCTCCCATGTTGGCCTGTACTTCTGAGAAGTAGATGCCAAACAATAGGGGGCCAAGGACCGAGCCCTGTGGGACACCACTTGTGACCGGCTTGGAGTCTGACATAGCGCCAGCAACTCTAACCCTGTGGGTTCTGTCCTTAAGCCAGTTTGCAACCCATCTTGTGACATATGGGTTTACATTTAAGCTGGTAAGTTTTTCTACAATACCTGAGTGGGGTATTGTGTCGAAAGCCTTTGCAAGGTCAAGGTAGGCTGTATGGACTGCCTTTCCCTCATCAATGGCCTTGGTGACTGTTTTGAAGAAGTCGACCAAGTTCAAAAGGCATGATCTTCCCTTGACAAAGCCAAACTGGGTCGGGTCCAATGTCTGCAAGCCCCTATATCTTTGTTTATGAGCTCCATTATGATCCTCTCCATAGTTTTGCAGACTAGACTTGTTAAGCTTATGGGGCGGTAATTACCAGGGTCCGTAGAGGCGCCGCCTTTGTGGAGTGGGACCACAGTTGCCGTACGCCACTCCTTGGGCACGTATCCTGTGGTAAGGCTGAGATTAAACAGCTGCCTTATGTGCGGTTTAATTCCTCATTTAGCTCGTGTAGCACACAGCCGGGGACACCATCCAGTCCCATTGATGCTGTGTTTTTAGCTTTAGAGAGAGCAGCTTTCACCTGCACATTTGAGATGTCCGGGAGGCTACACTCGGCTGGGATAGTTATCTCTCCTTTAGGGGAGAGGGGTGAAGTTTGCACTGAACCTGTCTGCCAGTATGTTGGCAATGTCTGTGGGTTCAGTGATTTTTGTATCATTTTGGACTAATTCTGAGCATATCTGGGAGTTTCCACCCAGGTTCCTAACATAGCTGAAAAAGGCCTTATGATTGTCCTTTGAATCCATGGCAATTTTTCTCTCAGAATTGGCCTTAGTTGATTTTATGAGTGCTCATATTTTTTTACTAATAATGATCAGGGTGACTTCCCTTTTATGGATTTTGTTCTATCATGTAATAGCTTTCTCCTCTTATTGTAAAGTTTGTTAATGGCTGGGGTCCACCAGACTGGACGTTTGCCCTTTGTGGAAAGAGTCTTGGTTTTATTTGGGATTGCCTGATCCATGCAGTCCTGGAGGTGTTCATAGAAGGCATTTGTAAGGGCTTCCACAGCTTGGGTTGTGGTTTCCACTGGCTCAGGGGCCTTGAAGGATACCACACCAGTCTTGAGTAGTGTGAAGTTTGCTTTAGAGAAGTTCTTCACTATGGTCTTTTTTGTTTGGGGTGGGGCGGGATGTGGATTTCCAGTGAGATTAGTTTATGATCAGATCTCACCAATGAGGGATATACTTCCGGTGTGGAGCATTTTGTCCCCATGTTTGTGACAATGAGATCTAGTATATTTTCTCCTCTCGTGGGAACAGTGACTAGCTGTTCTATTGCATTTGAATTTATGAACTCCAGGAACCGTTGGGCTAGAAAGTTAGGGCTTGAGTAATGTTCCCAGTCTATATTCGGGTAGTTGAAGTCACCCAATATGATGGTGTTTGGAGATACATTTATACCCTCCAGTGTCTTCAGGAAGGCTGTGTGGGGTTCCTGAGTTTGAGAGGGTGGCCTGTAGCATGCTACAATTTGTAGAGCAGTTTTGCCTATGGTTAGTTGCACCTGGATGGTTTCCGAAGCTTTGTGCGTTGCCACCAACCTGGAGGTGTGGGTATCCTTTATGAATATGGATATACCCCTCCTTTTGTGGTGTGGTCCGGGTATTGGGGCCGGAACGCATGATATGAGGTGAAACCTAATAGTGCCGGGGTGCTCTCAGGAGCCTTGAACCAGGTTTCAGTTACAGCACAGACATCGATGTTCTCCATACTGAGAAGGGCCTCGAGTGCGTGCATTTTGAGATTTAGACTTCTGGCATTGAGCAGCATTACCCTCAGTTTCTTCCCATTTTTGTTTTCTAGGGTGGTAGGTTTAGAATTTGAGCCTTGCCTAAAAAAGGCACTACGGGGGTGGCAAGAGCCTTAGCCAATATCTGGAATCCCAGTGGTGACAGGTGCAAGCCGTCCCTTGCGAAGCAGCGTGGCTTGTCAAGCATGTCATCCCAGGCAGACAGACACTGGATCCCCTTTGAATGACACCAGACATTAAGCCAATTTTTAAAGCTGATCATCTTGTCTCTATATTGTGGCATTATTCTTGGTGAAGGAAGGATACTGCTCAGGGTTAGGGTCATACCTGCCTGGGCTACATAATCAGAGAGCTCCTCTATGTCTCTTTTCATGTAGTCCAGGGAGGTACGTCTCAGGTCATTCACACCAGCATGCACAATGACTGTGTCATATTTGTACTTGCCATGGAGTGACCTGAGTGCTTGTGTTATGTGGCGGATTCTAGCGCCCGATAGGCAGCTTACTGTGACCCTCTCCTTGTTCAGCCTGGTGAGTGGGACGTCAATGTGTCTGACTATGGAGTCACCTATGACAAGTATGTTTGGTGTTGTATTTGGCCTTAAGGGCTGTGACTGCTTTGCACACTGCTTTTGTGGTTTATGTGTTACTTGTGGGGTGTCTTGAGGTAGCAATTGTTTGGATGTCTGCTTTGGAGGCCTCTGCTGTTTAGGTAAATTTTTACTCAGAGCCTCTGAGTATGTCTTTGTGTGTTTATGTGTTTGATTCAGTGGAGTGGTAGCATTATGTGAGGCTGGTTTTGTGGTGTGTGTAGTTGCCTTCTCCTCCTGTCTGGTCTTGCCAGTCCTGAGTTGAGAGAGCTCAGCATGCTCATGCATGGGCAATGTGCAGTGTCAAGACAAAACAATCCAACATTTCCCAATGTATTTGGGCTAAGTAATGATGAAGTATGGGTGCTTATGGTCAATGTATTTGTGTATCATTTGTGAATGTAAGTGCTGCAGTGCAGACATAAAAGTACAGAATAATGTGTTCATTCAAAGTTTACTGCAGGTCCCATGAATAGAGTAATTCAGTTCCATGTAATTAATTGTTACCATCCAGTAAGAATAGTTATATGTGCTCAACATCTCTTCCTAAAGGGCAATGTTGTAAAGCTTTTTGGCGCTGATGATGGCAAAGTATTAGAGCATGCATTATAATATTTTAAGGTATTGAACTTAGACAAGAAGTTAGCAATGGTCAATTGTGCTCTCTGACAACCTGTGTGCAAATAATGAGCACAGAGAAGTTGTTTTGATTGTGATTAATGGTAGAACAGGTCTATTTTATTTTAATGTATAATGTGTCATGATTGCAGACATTTGTAATGACAGTACTTGCTCTGGTCCATGGAGATCAACTCTTCACATGTTGTACTCCACCTACATAATTTTCTGCCCAAAGCTTTATTGAAGAATGAAGTGGTGTGAATACATTCACTGTTTGCACGATGGTCTGTGACAAGCAAACAGGGTTCACCACTGAAGGAAAAAAGGGAACAATGTAATTTTGCCTGCCTTCTGTAGTGCAAACATGCATAGGGGCAATGCATGGCTGTCAACAGTCTGGACAGTACTGAGTGGAGAATTGCTTCCTGCTGCCTAAATATCTCTGTTGTACAAGGAGTAAGCACAGTGAGCTTCATTAAAAAGCACAGGTGAAGAAGGGTTCAAGTCCAGCATGGAGGTATTTTTAGAAAGGTTGTAAAAATGTGATTATTATAATTATTTTTGTTCAGGGGTGTAAAAGGACATTGGAGTCATTATTCTAAATATGTTTATTGCCCAAATTGTGTCAGTCAAGCCTACATAAATAAACCTGCATACATACTATGTATCAGCCGTGCTTCAAGGAAAACCACAAGTTCATTGTATGTACAATTTGTTAAACATGACAAGGATAGTATATATTTTGAAATAGTTATCTGAACTCACCATATATCCTAACTATATGTCTAGGGCAGGATGTGTGGTGAAGTGTGGTCATTTTTTCTTCTTCACATTAAGGACAGTAGCCAAATCCTAAAAGATGAACATTTAATATTTCAGACTAAGAAATATGCTACAGCACAATTTAATGAGACAAAAGAAGTGATGAGAGACAGAGAGATGGAGGGACACAGTAGAGTTAGTGTTATTGCACATTTCTGAACATCTTTATGCCCCAGGATTCATTAAAATCCATGTAGGATCCATGTAGCACCTACATGGAATGTACCAGTGTACACAGCCACTGTTCCTCATTGGCAGCAAGCCATGCATATTAATCATGTCTCGCTGCCTAGGCAGATCACAGTAAACATGGATATTGAATCCCTGTAGGCAGAAGTGTAGTGTCCCATGGATGTGTGTTGTCCAGGGAGTCCTGGACAGATGTTATGTACAGGATAATGTACATACCTGTACTGTACCCTGGTAGTCTAGAAATACAAAAAAATTGATGGTGAAGCAATGAACCTAATGGAAACCAGTTTATTTAGTGCTTTCATCCAAGCAAAACACAGGACTTCTTCAGAATAAAATACCACATCCTTCTACAAACTTATATACATACAAAACAACCTTAATAAATGCCCAATTAAAACACATCATTGATTATTAAAGCAACAGTCTATTTCCCTACTCAAATATATACACACATATACAACTATAATATAAAAACTCTACTTATACTAATGCATCTTATAAAAACATGATTAATAAAAATAAGTTCAAATATACATAGAAGCCTTTAATCTTAATACACTAGAAATGGAAATATATTAATTTATACCGGGAAAGCAGTTGGCTCTAGTTTTTAATTGCCATTTACATTCCAGAAATTCTAGGAAGTCCTCCACCATACCTCCTCTCTGTCCCAAGTCTTGCCTATCAATAACACAAAATCTGAACCTATATCCAGCATTCTGCACCAGATGTTTATATAAAGCATTTCTTTCATCTTTCTTTGTAATATCATAGTTGTGTTGGTAAACTCTTTTCTGCAAACTTGACTTAGTTTTACCTATATAGAATGTGGGACAACATAAACATTGGGATAAATATACCACCATTTTGCTCCCACAATAAGACCTACAATGAAGTTTAATTGTCCCATATCCTTCCACTATCACTTCTCTACATTCAAAGATATAGGGACACTGTGAACAGTGGCCACACTTCACCATTTACCAGGCCCTTTCACTCTCAAAGGCCTCTCAAGTAGTGTTTTAAAACACACATCCTTCTTATAAACCAACAACATTTTTCACCCACATATTTCACATATTCCGGATGCATCCCCAAAATTTTCTAATTAGATTCAACTGTTGCTCTATGCTCATAAAAATTAGCATTAAATGTAGTAACCATAGGCCTGTTAAATGCATATATTGATTTTCCATATTGCTTAAGGCTGCTGGAGTACTACAACCTGTACCTAAAAGAGGACAAAATGTCCTACTTCTCTTTTCACCCTCACCTCATTAAAGATGTTTAATAAAAAATTCTCAGGATATCCCCTCACTTTAAACATATTAAACAATTTATCATACTCATTATTAAATTCCTCTTCCCCAGAGAAGCAGGACATTTTGTCCCTCTATGGCTCAGGACTGTCTGCAGCCCACTTTCATTCACATAATGCTCTCTATTCCTCCCAATCCAGGAGCAAGGTATATGGGTAAGGTAGCCCACATTCTGGGCAGATATCATGTGTGTACTAATGTCATTGCAGTTAATTGTTACATTATATGCACATGTCCCCTGCATTCACAGCTTTTGGGTTCTACTCCCATGCCTGCCAACTAAGGCATGATGGCAGTCTAGTCTAATTAATGTACACAAACATACCTCTCAAGTGTCATGATTTTTCATAATGTAATAACGACTGCCCAATCTGTCTAATCCATGATTAACAGATAAATGATTGCCTGGAATGCATTGTATGTGCAAATCCATTTACAGAACACCTTGCTAGTTATGTACATGCACATTATTTGAAACAGTTCCATGTAGTTGTGTACCTGCATTTGTTAGTGCTTGGGCCATGCTGTCCCATACTAATAGCTTGAGACGTATGTATGAGTTACATCATCTATACAATAATTTGATTCACTGTAGTCACAACTGACACTGCACACCTGTAGAAGTATGTAGTAGCAGTCTGTGTATTAATATCATCTGCAACTTCACTAATGGTATGTTTTTCTCTCTCCCCACCCCTTGTCTTCTGTAATTTATTAATGTTATTTACTATTATGATTTAACATTACTATATTCTGTTTAACTGTTTTGCTGGCGTCATGGGTTATTTCATTCTGGGTTGCTGTTAACATACTTACTGTTATGTTATTTAATGTTATGTTCCACATAATATACCTTAAAATGTAGTTGGATTAATCAATATTATGTTCCATTATGTTAATACTAACATTAGTTTGGTTATTATTAACCTTAACTTATCTTTATATCTTATTTAATACAGTGTGACAAAGTAGGCTGGTTACAAGTGATCCACCTACCTTGCCTCTTCTGGCCATGGCACCTGGGCCTATGGCACCTGGGCCTAGCTCATCTGGGACCAAACCTAGTGGTGCTCCCTCTGCTGACCCTGCAGCATCATGTAGTTTTGCCCCTCAGGACGGGGCTCGTCCCCCCCTTTGGATGCGGTGGTGGATGGGATGTTGTCACCTGTGATGAACTGCTAGATTTGGTGTGCAGGATTGTGTACCATGATTTTAGATGCTGGTTGCACTGAATGGAGAGCATGCTGTTCACCCTGGTGGAACAGGCTTTTCACAGAGCCCAACCTCCACCATTGCCACCCTGGCAGTACTGACATTCCCATGGGTGGGGACTTGAGTCACACTGCTACCTTGAGGAGGTACTTGAGACTAGAATTCCAGAACACCCTCCCCATCCAAGGTGTTCACCCACCCTCTTCTGTCACACACCACCCCTGTCTGCTGTCTTGCCTGTTTGCAAAAACTTCCACACCTTCCCAACTTAACTCCCCCAAATGTACCCAAGTCCCTTCCCCAACATTCCACTCTCACCTTAAAAAAAAAAATGGGCACCTGTCTGATAAAAAAAATATATCATCCCATACATAGCTCTCCCATTTGCACATGTGTCCACTGGACACATTTAATCTGGTCCAATTGGTTGACAACTCAGTTATGTTGTCCTCACCCCCTCTTTCTGGAAGTGACAGTGCAAATTCATCTACAAATTCTGTCAAAGTGCACAGTTGTTGCTGTACAAGAAATGGATAGCTATGGTTCTTCCCTACACCCTTCCTATACATACCTACCTGCCTTTCACTATGTTTTTCCCCTGCTTGCACCCCATTTCACCACTGTCCTATCTCCCATTTTTTTTCTTTTCTTTAAATACAGCTATATTGATATATGTGCTTTAAATGATAATAAACACATGCAAAAAAAAAAAAAAAGGACCTTTCCCCTATTTCGAACCCATTGCACCTGTGGACCACTGCATGCACCTGCCACACCACACAGCTGTTAACTAAAACAGGTGATTTAAGCAAAACATAGCAATTGCAAGTTATAGTAATTAGGTGTGTGTAAGCAGAGCTGTGGTTCGTACCACATTGCACAAACATGGTGAAAAAGTAATGGAAAAACTGGGAGTGTAATTTCAAGTCTGGTACAGGAGTACACCACTAGAAAGCCAGACAAACACTAATGGATGCAACTGAGGTCTCTAATGACAGACAAGTGGGTGCTTTTAACAGCAAAATGTAAAATTACACCTGCTACAACATTAATGGCAAAATACATGTTCATCTGGGACTCTGGTGGAGAAATGCATCCCTGTAAAACCAGACATATAATAATGGATATAATAGATGTATTATAAATGACAAGAAACTATCTTAACTTGCAACATTTACTGTATATACTATTGATAATCAATATCTTGTTATTGTATTAAAGCCAACAACCTGTAATGTTGTTTACTATTGCTGCAACTTTCTATCTCTATCATGTACATGATGTGGAGCTTTTCTCCCCGGGCATCCACTGAAAAAAGACTTGCGCCCAGTTGAAATTTCCTGGTAAACAAATGTAAATAAATAAATAAAGTATGTCACAGACTGTATGTGTGCACTTATACCATCACAAACACAGACACTGTAACAGTTACTCAGTAGCTCAGTCTGGTAAATGCTTTGCAAACAGTAACTTTTACCACACATAGTTCTGGGTTCAAATCCAGTGGTGTATAGCACTTAAATTACATTATTGTGAAACCATCAATGATTGACTGAGTCATGTTCTTTTTATCAACACAATGCATTTAAAATGAAATATCTGTTTATCCCTGATGGAAGTTATAGCCCTGCAGATAGGAACACACTTGACATATCCCTATAGCAACAGTATAAGTGCATAAAGTGTCAGGTCATGCATTAATAGGCATTCACAGATGATTTTTACTCAGGTAATGCAAATGAGGACCACTAATATCAGAGGTCCGCCACACAATCATTTCATAATGATATTACAGATTAGCTCAGTTGGACAACTAGCATACACATATGGATGTCTTGCTAGTAACAAAGGACTGCAAGCACACATGTTCCACATAACTACCATAATGTAGCACGTAGACGGAGAGTTGCCCAAATAATTGCCATGATGGTAGAATTACCCCCTATGTTGCTGAAGGACACAACAAACATGTGGCCTAGTGCTTTGTTAGTGATACTGTTGCCTAACATACTTACCTTAAACTCAAGCCTTAATTTGCAGTGGAATGGGTACCCTCACTCTGGCCCTACCTCCACAAAAAGGCTGACTCAGCTCCCACAGTTACTCTTACAGGTTTTTGTCCTCCAAAGTGTTCACACTCTCTGCCTATGCCTATTGGCTGCAGCATCAGCTGCAGCCTATAGCACACATATCTGTACATAAAAGTAGCTTACCTTCTGTGATGATGCAGTATCTTGACCCCAGGAATTTCCAGCACAACACATCAGAAAGAGCCTCTAATCTACATGAAGGTCTTATATCTTATTCACTGGTTGCATGTCATTGACTGATTATACTGCAAATCATCTGTGATGGGTGCAATTAGCGGTTCAGAACCACAGATTGGTTAAGAGCCAATCACCTGGTAATGAGAACCATGTTAAAAAGGCAAACAGCTGCCTAGGGGAACCCAGTCTGCATGAGACTTTCTTCAGGCAGTAACCACATTGCCAAACACCTTATATATCTGCAAATATCAACAGAGGAGTATTGTACTCGATCAGCTATGTAACCTTTTTGTTTACAAAATGATGCATATGTGCAAATATACACAGGGGGAATGGGGATTACAGCATTCAGCCTTTCTTAGAGCTGTAATGATGATATTTCCTTGATCTTCAGATTTGTTACGCATACAGAGGATGTACAGTACATCAAGGGTGGAATGTTTTTGGTCAATATGGCACACTGATCTCATGGGAATGTCCCTGTATAGTGGTTTTAATACCACACTGCTATTCATTTGGCATTGTTGTTCTGACATATTATCAGGGGAGTTGCCCCTAGTGGGCACACTACAATGGACTCCTGTGTTGGGTGTGTGATCATACAGCAGTGTCTGTCTTGGCACACAGGAATAGTTGACTATTTCTAGTGTCTGAGTTGTATCCACATAGTTAGTATGTTTGCACACTGGGAAATATGACAGGTGTGATCAAGCAGTGGATAATGCCAGCCATTCTGTTCTTGCTGTATCTCTACGGGTTCACTTTATAACATCGAAATACTGAAATGTTGAATTTCAGTATCTCGAAGCTATAAAGTCGAATGTTCAAAATAGCGAACATTCATAATCGCGAATTTGACGTATGTCGAAAATATGTAGAATCTGCGGTTATGAAGTTGCGCTATGTAATGTCCGGGTTTGTGTTTTGTTGGTGCGTGGTGCCGTGTTTGGATGTAGGTGTTATGTCAGGCAAGTGAGTGTTTTGTAAGGGTTTTGAGTGGGAGTTAGAGTGTGTGTGAGTGATTGGAGAATGTGCGTGTGTGAGTGAGCTTTTGTGTTGTCTTTGTGCAATCTCACAGTTAGTATATATAAGTAGGGGGGGTGTGAGGGGTGCAGTTGTGTATGTGTGTTGTGTGTGTGAGTTGTGTATGTGTGTTGTTTTTTTGTTTATGTTGTGATGTGGGTGTTTTGTTGTATGTTTAGTGTAGTGTGTGCGGTGTTTTTGGTTATGTGGTTTCGCGGTTTTTGTTTGTCGGTGTTTTGTGGATTAGGTTTTATAGTCTCGAGATACTGAAATTCGATATTTCAGCATTTCGAGGTTATAAAGTGAATCCATCTCTACATAGTGTACTTCCACGTATGTGGTCCTGACATGTGTTCCTATTGTGTCGTCTTTCAGGAAACATGTATTCCAGCCAACGTCACATCACTGTCAAAATCAGGTCACCTACAGACACACATGGTACATTTCCATGGTCCATCTTGCCTGCTTCCCTCTGACTCAAACACATGCTTTCAAACTATTGGGTCAGCCAAGGCCTCCTGCACCCCCACACAAAATCCTGTGCAAGTGATGTTATCTGTGCCACATCCCTGTCATCCTCATCACTGATGCAGGGAAACAAAGCTATGTGTATGATGCCCAGGGTGACTATATAAATTAATATGTAATTGTGTAATGCAGTGCTGCTTTGCCATGCACTTGTACTGGTCACAGACAGATACTACTGTATTTCTTGTAAATAAGACCTAACCAGAGAATAAAGCCCAGGATGGTTTTCCAAAAATAAGCTCCAGTTATGGTCATCAAAAACACACGGCAGACATGTTGAATTATAAAATAATATTATTGCCCTCCCCCAAACAAGATGAGTACAAAAAGAAAGAGCTACTCCATCAAGTACAAGAAAGGAATTGTGGAGGACTCGCGGGGAAAGAATCTGACGGCTTTCTGCAAAGAGAAGAAATTAGATCTCCGAATGGTCCAAAAATGGCATGCAGCATACGATAACCTCAGTCAACAGGCCAACGAGAAAAATGCTAAGAAGTGCAAGTGTGGATCAGGCTGGCAACCATTATTTCCTGAGCTGGAGGACATCATCTGTGAATGGATTGCTAACAGGAGAGCAAAGGGTTTGGTTGTGCACAGGGCATTTGCCCTTGCAATGGCACCACAGTTAGAAATATCCACAGAAGAATTCAAAGCATCACAACATTGGCTGGATGGCTTCTTTCAGTGATATGAACTGTCTATAAAAAGATCAACAACACTGTTCAAGCTGGAAGATACTGAAGTTATTAAACGTGCACTTGCGTTCAAGTTCTTTGTTGATGGCATTGACTTTTCTAAATACCGACTCTCCAACATGATTTCTATGGATGAAACTGCAGTGTTTATAAGCCAAGGATCTCAAACAACAATTGATCTGAGGGGTGCCTCGACAATCTACATTCCCTCCACTGGTTACGAGAGTGCACGTGTTACCTGTATTTTAGCAATTCATCTAGATGGAAAGAAAACCCCGCCTCTACTCATTAGTAAAGGCAAGAAAGATAAGATTGAACGTGTTTCAGGCATTTACATTCTTGAAACCTAAAAAGTCTGGTGCAAACAAGCAGTTATAAGGAAGTGGGTCAATGTAATGCTGCCACTTGTTTTGCAAGGTGGTAAAAGAGATCTGCTAGTCTGGGATTCAGCCAGCACTCACCGTGCTAAAGACATGAAGAAATTCCTTGCACGGAGAAGAATAGATCAAATAATGATTCCCGCTGGAATGACTGCCTATCTCCAGACTCTTGATATTGCAATAAACAAGCCATTCAAGGACCATTTGTGCATGGAACTCAATGACTACATTGAAAATAGAATGGAGACACATCAGCATGGAAACTTTGTGAAGCCTAGCCAGCAAGAGGTCATGACTTGGGTGAAAAATTCATGGGAAAAATCACTGACAGCTGTGTTGCCAATGCACTACAAACAGGCTACTTGAACTAGCAGTGCTCATTTAAGGAAAGCTCTTTTGCTAGGCATGACAGATTGGGGTCAATGGTTCTACAGGAAATGGAGTCGCAAGAAATTCAGGCCAGAATTCGGGGGTTGGAGACTTATGACAATGTTCCAGAAGAAGATGACATGACTGTATTTGGATAATGTCTCCATCATCGGGGCAACAGAATGAATTGTTTCTGCTTTCAGTTTTATTCCCCTCCTCCAGTACACATGTATTGAGATTTTTCTGCACTTTCTATTAAGCATGAAATATTGCACTGTGAAAGCCAAGGTGTAGACATTCTGAAGTTGAAATGTTTGTTGCACTGTTTATGTAGAATTCTCACACAACTGTTAACACGTTACTTAGAACTGTTGCCCAATAACAGAAAAGTACCAAATAAATGTCAGTTTGTGTACATGAATAAATGTCGATTTTTGTACATGAATAAATGTCGATTTTTGTACATGAATAAATGTCATTTTTTGTACATGAATAAATGAATAAATGTAGATTGTTGTACGGGTGGGGGGTAAATAAGGCAACTCCTGATAATAAGCCCTAATGCGTATTTCAATGGGGGAACGAGTATAAGACACAGTCTTATTTTCTGGGAAATACGGTATATGCTGACATTTATGAGTAAGCTATATAATTTTGTGTACCTTATATTGTATGATGTTGTAATGGCGGTATACTTACACAGTGAAAGGTGTGCCATGGACCTGTTTATGGTTCAGTTGTAAGAATCTATAGGGCACATCTATGGATACTAAGTGGCAATAAACCCATAGATGTCACAGTACAGGATGGAACATCAGCACAGAAGACATATGTCTCCAGCAAGGTACAGCAGTATAGGTGCATGGCTCCATAGGGTCTTATGTGTATAACAGGCTAACAAGGACAATGGCATCATGCAGCCTACTTATGCATCCCTCATCTATGACATGGATTGATACCCTTGATAAGTGTCACCATAGTTTCTGGACCTAACACATGTATGAGCTGTGGTGAATATGACCCATCTACAGATTTCCTGTGCCCATTACACACATGTGTCCTACACAGTTATGATTGTTTTGTTCTGCATCCCATTGTGTAACTTGCACATGATATGCATTACAGCAAACAAGTGCTTCACATGCATGAGGAACCTGTTACCTAAAGGGTTTAGTGTCTGTGCTACATACCTATCTCTCCAGCCAGTGCTATTTATACCACAGGGACTGTGTAGGTGTGTAGAACAGGTAAAAGATGTGTTAGTTCTGTCTTGTATAAGCAGGAGCTACACATTGGGATCTTACACCTGCCTGTATGGCAGCCATACACATCCCCTCCAAGGCATGTAGGAGACTGACCACACATTTACGCTTCTGACACGGACTGCATTGGGCATGTTATCTGCAATGTGTATTGGTTTACCATGCAACCTGTGCTACAGTTGTAAGATATGACTGTATAGTGACATAGTAAAAGTGCCATTGCACTCAGTGATAGTTGTGATGAGTGCCAAATATGGTATGACAATGACAATCTGGGATTTACATGCCATACCTTTCAGTATAGGTTGTATAAAATTGAATGGATCCCCACATCTTACTGACAACTGAAAGTTAAAGGCTACATAACTCTCTGTGTCCATAAGTCCATGGGTACTGGTTCAACTGTATGCAGTGTGTGGACACTATTTTTTCCAGGGGTGAATGACTTCCAAATGGATAGTATTGTGTGGTCCTTGGCATTTACTATTTGTCAGTGGCTCTGGGAACAACTGAATCTGTGTCTCAGGCCATCCTGGATAACTGTTGGTTCTGTGTGGGATTCAGTGACAACTTCTGACATGAAATAACCTGCTAATGTAGTCAGTCAGAGGTCACTGACAGTGGCCCTGACTGCAGAGAATGTAATGGCTGCATGGGGTACTCTATTAATGATGTCTGAGGGAAGTCCATTGTTGACTGGAGTCACTGTAGCGTAGGTCTAAACAATACTATCTTCCCAGATTATGACTACCAGGCACTTGGCTATCCACCAGCTGACATACCACTCTGTAAATAACCTACACAGTTCCCAGCAACACCTGCTGGCCTAATATTGTCAAACATCTTGTCAGGACATGGTAGGTGGAGTGAGTCATATTCCCATAATCCATTGTATAGTGCAAAACTCAGTGAGGTCCACCAGTTAGGGTAGATAGGCATGATCTGCCCTTGAACAAAACAAACTGTGTTTTGTCCAGTGTCAGTAGGTGTATGACATTGTTACTGATCATATCCATTCTAACTCCTTTCATGGCTTAACATATCAGACGACTGAGAGATCTGGAGACACTTCTTTGCTCCGCATGCTAGTTGTCCTCTGTGCAGCTAAGTATCGCAGCTACTTCTATCATGTTCCAAGAAATGAGCCATCCAAGATGTCTGTACAGAGCACAGAAAAACAATGGAGGGAAGCATAATATGTATACCATGGGAAGGTAAGGTGGAAGGTTTTACACAGGTATTCTACAGTTGGACACTACTCAAGTGCTATGTAATGCAAGGACACAATTACCCTTTGGAGAATGTGGAAAGCAGGGAAGTCTCCTGAATTCCTGGAGCCTGTCTACTACTACTGCTGGTCTCACCACAACCAATCTGTCATGGGATACCATGCTCTGATACTTATTCTGTTATCAAATGCAAAATGCTACTACAAAGCTCATGATGAGTAGCACAAGACAGCCTGTTTCTTCATCCAAATGGTTGTCCCACATCATGAAAGGCTCTGTAGGCTTCACATACCCTCCTCCAAGTAGATGCCTTGATTAGCAACCTGAGCAACAGTTGGCTTTTGCATGTAGTATGCCTTCTGTGCTAGGGTTGGTGGTACATCACTAGAGAACTGACGAGATGGTGATTAGGAGCAAAGTTGCAGTGTCACAATATAATGTGCAATGTCCAGTGACATAGATGTCCAGACTTGTTGACACAAGCAGCAGAGCAGTGGTGATCAATCTTTGGTGACACTTTCACAGCATTTCATTCATCCTGCCCTTCAACAGATTAATGGTGGATATCTGCATGACATGGCTGTCAGGCATACTGCAGAGGACTGCCCAAAGTGTGTCCACCTGACATATATCCTATTTATATCATATTGTACAGTTATGTACCCAAAACACGTCTGTGTTCCCACATCATGTCACACAACTACCAGTTTGCTGTGTGGTTGCTTGACAGGCACTGAATACTTGCAAGGGAAATGTTATGTCAGCAAAGTTGAACAAGTCTTCTGTGCATACACGGGCATCCACATCTTCACTGAAAGGTGTGCCTACAAACACTGTGTTTCAGGCCGTCAACATTAAGGGTTTGGCAGCATGACCCTAACTTTGCAGGACTTGCAGAGTGTAACATTTGTAGGTATGGTATTGAGACTATGACTACTGACTGGATTATGGTCAGTCCAAGGCCCACATGGCTGGCAAAGCATTGTATGGCACGCTGTCAAGGTCTGTGTTATGTTAGGGGACCTACATACAGGTGACATGTTACTTTTCACTATCTGTCATGACACTGCCTAATGATGGCATGCTGTGAAGTACACACTGCATGATTGGCTAATTACAATATCAATGACTGCTGATAACATGATGAAAGTGTACCTACACCTCTACTCCTATGCCAAACAAACACAATGTATGACAGATGTGATGGTACTTCAAACCTTGACTACATGGTGTCTCACACAGCAATCAATACATATGGCAATGAGCATTCTGCCAACATACACAGCTCACCTCATGCACCAACTCCACCCACAACATACACACCTGCATGTGTGCAGCTCCTTACCAGACACATTCCAAGATGGTACTGGTACTGTACCTTTTCAAGCACTAGTGGCACTTGCACTTGCAGACAACGCAACACAATGGTCCCTCACAAAGGAAATCCATGTCTTCAGTATCTGTCCAATAGGCTTCATCTGACATCAGTGGTCATTGTAGCCTGTGGCAAATAGACTACTCAGTGGTGATCTCACCCTTACATATGGGACAATATGTAACCCTGCTTGATTGGATATGTTGCATATCTATAGGTGGCATGATACATGGATTACTCATTATAAGGACAATTATTTATTTATTTGTTTGTTTACAATTTGTTTATCAGAATAATCCATTGGGCCAAGAAGAGCCCATTTTCACTGGAGTCCAGGGAAAAAAGCTCCATAATGACATTGTGCAATGTAAACAAATCATTAACAATTAAGCAAAACAGTAATACAGGTGAAGAACATAGTATTACATTTACAATATACAATATAAATTTAAAAAAGAAAATATAAGAAAAACATTAGTAAACATTTACAAATACATTAGTTCATACAATGGAAATATAACAGTAGAGACAAAGGGGATTCACATAGGTATCATATGAGAGTTATAATAGGGTAAGTGGGACAGGAGGAGTTTAGTGTAGAAGTAAGAAAAGAAGGAATAGTAGGAAGAAGTAGAGTAAAAAGTAAGGAGGTGGAGAGAAAGGTGGGTTAGGAGACATATTTGCTTAGTGTGAGGTCTAAGAAGAGAGAGGGAGGGAAAAGGAGAAAACAGGGTGTAATGCTGAGGGAGTTATTTGGGGTGAGAGCTGGAACATTGAAGGATGGATATGAGATGTGAGTGAAGCAAGGTCTTAAAGGTAGAGTGGTTATGGGTGGTATGAATAAGAGGTGGCAGGGAGTTGCAAAGGCATGCCAGAGAAAATGATAGTAGATGTTTGCCTCGCGGGCAGGAAGGCTTTTGCAGTTCAATCAGATTCTGGTTACTGGATCTTAGAAGTCTATCAGGTAGATGCATTTTGAGAGAGGAGGCAAGAGAGGGGCGGAGAGAGGGACTGAAGATAAGTTTGTGGGTATGAGTGAGTTGAATGTAGGAAAGATGATTGGGCAGCTCTAGCCAATTTAGTTTGTAAAGGGTGTTACAGTTGTGGGTGGAGGCCTGTAACAAACTTGGAAATTTTGTTATAACAGGAACAGAGTTTTGTCTTTAGAGAAGAATGTAGGTTAGTATGAAGTGGGGCACCTTATAGGAGGGAAGGAATGAGATATGTGGTAGAGAGAACAAACTTCATAGAGGGAGTGAGGTAGTGACTGTGGCAGTAAAGCATAACAAGTTTCTGGTGGGTTTTCTTGATATTCGTTTTTAACTGGGTATCAAACTTAAGCTGTTCATCAATGAGGACACCAAGAAGTTTGGCATGGGATACTACCTTGAGAGAAGTATTGTTTTTGCTAATAAAGGAGAAAGAGTTTTTGTCAATGGTGGTGTTTTTAGAAGGATTAAACATCATAAGTTTTGTTTTTGATGCATTGAGTGCTTGGAGGTTCTCTAACATCCAGCATTCAGTGGAAGTGAAGGCATTCTGGGTTAATTTTAAGAGAGTGGAGATGGAGGCAGCAGAATAGATGATTATAAAGTTATCTGCATCTTGGATAAGCATAGCATTAGGGATGGTCTGGTGGAAGTCATTTATGAAAATATTGAACAGTAGGGGACCTAATATGGAATCCTAGGGTACATCTGTAGGAGTATTAGGGAAGGAGGAGGTGTTTTTTTTCCATTTGATCACTTGTGTCCTGTTAGAAAGGTAACTAGTGAACCAGTTGATAGAAGAGGAGGATAAATTAAGATTAGAGAGTTTAGATAGAAGAAGGTTATGAGAGATAGTGTCAAAGACCTTTGATATGTCCAGAAGCAGAGTAGACACTAGGCAGCCGGAATCACGAGCTTTGTTGACAGTTTTAAGGAAGGACAGGAGAGTAGTGGTAGGACTGTGGCCACGTCTACTTCTATGTAGTGTGGGAGTAAGCAGGTGGTTATCTATGAGGTAAGGTAAAAATTGTAGGTGAATACATTTTTCAAGAACTTTTGAGATAAGGGATAAGATGGAGATAGTTCGAAAATTGGGAATATTGTCATTGTTGCCCCCTTTATGAAGGGGAATGATAGAGGCCATTTTCCAGAGTTGGTGTACATAGCCTTTTTGGATTGACTGATTTATTAGAATGGCGATAGGGATAGCGATGGCTTCGGCAGCTATTTTTTATAAAGTAGGAAGGAAGGTTATCAGGGGCATTTGATCATGCTTTCAAGTTCAGAAGGAGTTTTTATGGTAGATGAAGGGATGGGTTTGATGGAGAAGGGAAGGGGTTGCGAGGTGGTAGTGTCTTGGGAAGAAGAAGAGATGGGAGAAGGTGGAGTTAAAGATGAAGCATTGTCGGGGAAGGATGTTGTTAGTTTGACTATGGAATCAATGAAGAAGGAATTAAATTGAGTGGCTAAGGCCAAGTCGGAGGCATTCGGATCAGGGCAGGGGTTGTCTTTTTTGCCAGGATTGGGGAGGGAGGTGATACCATTCCAGACTATTTTAAGGTTTGTCTTATGGTTATTTTGAAGTATGGAGAAGTAAGATTTGCAGTCAGATTAAATAAGTTTTTTAACTTTGTTACAAAGTAGGTTATATTCATTCAGGGTGGTGGGAGTTTTATTTTTCTGGTAGTATTTCTAGGCTTTGTCTCAGAGACACATGATGATTGTGGTTTATTTAGTTAACCAAGGGACCATGTTGCTTTTAATTCTTTTTTCTTTTGGAGGGAGCAAAGATATTTAAAAGATTTAGGAATGTTGTATTAAAGTAGGTAACATCATTATCTAGGGAGAGGGTTTTTAGAGGCTCCAGTTTATGTATTTTAGAGAGTTAGAGAAGATATTAGGGTAAGTTTTTTATGAAGCGTGTAGAGATATAAGTATGGGATAGTTGTAAGGAGGAGGGAAGGCAATGAGCGAAAGAGTGAAGGTGATCGCTGAGAAAGTCGGGGAGGGTACCACTATCAAAGATGTAATGAGGGTGAGAAACCGGACTCCAATCATGGGTACTGCCAGAGGAGTAGTCCTTGTAGGGTCTGGTGGCAGAGTTGATTAGTTGTGAGAAGTTATATAGGTTATGGTTTAGGGAGATTGTAGGAGATTGAATGGTGGCCCAGTTAATATTAACATCACCAAGGATTAGAGGAGAACCAGGAGAGGATATCCTCAAGAATGGGGATGTTGTCTCCAGGAAAAATGTAGAGAGTGGCAATGCATATATGTTTGTGTCTATTCATCTGAAGTAGGGCAAGAATTAGTTCAGCATTGGCAAATTGGGGAATGGGTTTAGTATAGGGACCAACTGAAAGGGAGGAGGAATAGAGGAGGGCAACTCCACCCCCTTTCATATGGGTCCTGTCTTTTCTAATCATATAATAGTTGGGGGGGGTTATTTCAGTGTCTTTAATACAGGGTTTTAGCCATATCTCTAAGATGGAAAGGATGTCTGGCTGATTATGGAGAAGCCAGGCATGGAAGTTATAGATTTTGTTACATAGGCTTTGAGTATTCTTTGTAGTGAAAAGAAGGGATTTTCCAGTTGAGGACAGAGTAATTAGGGGTGAATTTGACTTATAAGGAGGAGAGGGGCCAGGGTTATGATGAATGTCACCAAAGAGAAGGCTGGTAATGAGTTGATGTATGTGGGAAAAGAGGTATTTAGAGAGCTTAGTGTCTAGTTTGAGAGTCAGGTAATCTGTAAGAATAGGAGAGATAGGGATTGGAGAAGAGTAGTTGTAGACAGAGATACATTTGTAGGGAAAAAGGAGACAGTTATTGAAGAAGTAAAGGTAGGAGGATATGAAGGTTATGGAGTGCTTGTGTTGTATGGAGTATGGACACGTTATATAAAAAGGGGGATAGTGGTTAGTATTAGGAGGACTTGTGAGAAAGTTAAGGCAGGACAGGGTAAGAAGAAGAAGTGTTTTATAAGCATAATGGTTAATCAGTATTCCGGCTATGTTAGGATATAAAGATGAATAGACAGTAGAGTGAGCTTGTCCAAGTGTGGGTGAAAGTTGAGGAGAGCTGGGGGGGGTGAGAGCTAATAGGAAGGGGAGGGATGGATGAATGCAATGTGAAGAAGGGTGGGGAGAGCTAATAAGGTTATATGGAAGTGGGAGTGGTTATGTGGCTATAAGTGTAGAGGTATAATTGTAGAGGTAGTAGGGGCAGGTAAGATTTGGGGAAGGGTAGGGGAGCCGAGTGAGACTGCAGGGGGAAGGAAATTGGTAGCGCCAAGGAGAAGGAAGGAGACTTACCAAAAACAATGAGTGAAATGGAGGAAAGACATGGAGCTAGAGAGTACGCTCAGAGGTAAGGGGACTCAGGAATAAGACACTGGGCCAAACAGAAAAAGGAGAGCTAAACAAGGGATTCACTGGGGTGAAGTACTGATACAGGGCTACTGGAGGTTATGTGTAGGAATAGGGAATGGTTGAGCACTGCCACCTAATGGCAAAACTATGAATGACTACCAGGATATGCCAGGAATGGGCGAGGGAGTGAGAGGGAGATCAGGGAGTAAAGAGGGGCGTGTAGACCACAGTAGGCTGCTAGTGAATGCGTGGCAGAGCACTGTACTAAGATGACTTTGGCTAAAACAGTAGAACAAATACCACAGTAGAGTTACATGCACGCTATAGTTCTTGGGTGAAAGCTGTATGGTTATAAAGTACTGCAGTAATCCTGTTTGGTTGTTCTTTCAAGGACGGGATGCCAGGGTGATATGTAGAAGAGTGGGAAACACCCAACAGGTTGAAACGCAGCAATAGCAGGCTGTAATGAAGAGAAAATAAAATGATTATGCTATAATTGCTAGTAGAAGGAGAAAGAAGAATACAGCTAGGAAGTTCAGTAGAATTGATAGTGGATGTCCTGATTTGGTGTGAGATTGCATGCATATAGAACAATGGATTCATAGGGAGAAAATGAGAAAGGATAGAGGTAGAGCAGATGAATAAGATAAAGAACTGAGGAACAGGTAAGGTACACAGTAAAAATGGAACAGCAGGTTGAAGGGTTTCTAAGTAAAACAAAGCAGCAGTTACAGCTCAATAAATGTGATACACAGTAAAAAATGCAACAGCAGTTGAAGGTTTCAAAATACAATACAGGAGTGGTTACAGCTCAATGAATGCAGCAGTAAATGGACGTTACACATTAGAGAAGAATTCAACATGAGTCTGGTCAGAGCATCTAAATGCTGGTCTTTTACTGCGTGCAATGTAAGAACGTACACAGATAGCAATGATGCAGTGAAAGCGAGCAAAAACTGTAGCACAAAACCTTTAAAACTGCTCCAAGAACAGCTTGCAGCATATACAAATAAAAATAATAGGAATAAAACCACTAACTTACACAGTGCTGAGACTAGCAGATGTCTGTATTCATAGTAATATCTTAGCTGGTAGCATGCAAATTGTGCTAAACGAATAAACCACTAATTCAGCAGAATCACATTCTGAGCCTAAAATCCACTCAGAATGGTACAGAGCTTACATAAGTAAGCAACAGATAACAACCAAGTGTGTCAGAAGCACTATTTTTAAACTAATAGTTTAAGTCCGGTTAGAATAAGCACTCACCGATGAGCAAAGCCAGCAGCCTACGGCAGGACAGGCATGGGTCAGGGAATATTAAAAATGCCACCACAGGTAGTAGCATCACTATATAGATTTAGGGGCGGAATGTAGGTAAAAAGAAGGTTGAGGGGTAGGGTAAGGAGGCAGGAAAGAGTGAGAGAGGTTACTGAAAAGGGGAGAGGGGTGAGAGGCAGAGGGGAAGTGGAGAGAGATAGGGCCAATGAGACGGAAGGAGACTTACCAAAAACAATTGTTGAAATGAAGGAAGGACATGGAGCTAGACAGCAATCTCAGAGGTAAGGGGACACAGGAATAAGACACTGGGCCAAATACAGAAAAATTTGAGCTAAACAGGGGATTCATTGTGGTGAAGTACTGACACAGCGATACTGGAGATTACGTGTAGGAATAGGGAATGTATGAACACTGCCACCTAGCAGCCAAGCTATGAATGACTACTAGGATATGCCAGGAATGGGCAAGGGAGTGTGAGGGAGCTCGGGGAGTAAAAAGGGGACTATAGACCACAGTAGGCTGCTAGCAAAAGTGTGGCGAAGCACTGTACTAGGATATTTTTTGCTAAAACTGTAGAAAAAATACCACAGTAGCATTACATACATGCTGTAGTTCTTGGGGGGAGGCTGTATGGTTACAAAGCACTGCAGTAATCCTGTTTGGTTGTTCTTTCAAGGGCGGGATGCAGTGTGATATGTAGAACAGTCAGAAACACCCAGGGAGGTTGAAATGCAGCAATAGCAGGACGCTGTAGTTCTCGGCGGAAGCTGTATGGTTACTAAGCACTGCAGTAATTCTGTTTGGTTGTTCTTTGAAGGGCGGGATGCCAGGATGATTTGTAGAATAGTGGGAAACACCCGGGGAGGTGGAAACACAGTAATTGCAGGTGACAGTTGAAGCCAGCAGCCTACAGCACAACATTAACCTGGTATGTGACATTAATGATACATGCTGGAGGGAGAGATCTGGCTAGCAAACTTTAACACACCTTTGGAACAGAATCCTGCCTAATGGCAAACAGATCACCTCAGTGAGCCTCATCTGATGCCATCTGTATGATTCACTGGTTGGCCTTCATTTTACCACAGGGCTTCTGTCCATGTCCCTTGTGGACAGGGGCAATATGTGCTAATCATGTAAATAAGGGTATAAACGTGGCTAGGTTTGTGAGGGCTGTAGGGCCATTATGCTACTAAGTTCAAAGATCCTATGTTTCCATAAGCTGATGTATAATGCTGTAACAGCCGCACACACAAACCTGTCAACATTGAGGATAGTGCCATTTCCACTTACTGTTTACAGGACACTGCACAGCATGCGCACACACACACACACACACACACACACACACACACACACACACACACACACTGCAAGTTGGTTGTATAAAGATTAGAACATGTACCTATCTAATGGTACACACTACAGATCACACTACATGACGTATGCACTACACCTCATGTATGCTATTACTATCTCTTTAGGACATCTCATGCTTGATAACTTTAGCAGGTCTAGTTGTGGTCATGCATTAGGAGGCCCACATCACCTGCTACAACCAAAATACTGCAAAATCCTACCTCTTTCTAGTTACTGATGTGATCATACTTTTGTCTGGCACTGTGAGTGACTGAGTGACCTAGAGCGAGATTAGAACCCCTACCTAACTACTATTGCACACTATAGATGACCGTACTTATCACATGCACCACTGCTTGTGTCTGACATTAGAATGGTAGCAGATAGTCCTAAGGTCGATGACATCAGCAAGCCTTGTAGAAGAGAGCGGTTTGGACACCAACAGCAACTTACAGGGCTACAAAGTGCAGAACCCTTGCAGTGTTATAGTCAATAAGGGATTCTCAGTTGCTACGCAAGGGGATACCTGCACACAGATGCACACACACCAACTGGCCTGCAGTGAGATTAGAACCCCTACCTAACTACTCTTATACACTATATACCACGATACTTATCACACGATGCACAACCAATGTTTGTTTTGACAGTGGATTACACAAACTAGACTTGTGTTGAAAAGCTTCTGTGGCCGGCACAGTGAAATTGCTTCATACTGTTATCTGCATCTAGTAGCCTAGCAGTCAGATAAGTGTTATTTATCCAAGCTATGTGGCTACAGTTACCAGTTTGGCAATATGTGGCTGTTTGCATTTGGATGGGCATGCCAGTGAGCAAAAACAATGTGACCTGTCCATGCATGCACAGACATAAATTGCTCACCTGTTGCTGTATGTGTGGTAACATCCAGCAGGCACCGAGGTCTGTAGGTAAGTGCATTATGTATTGTTGACCCCTTACTTTGGATACTTTGAGCAACATTACAGATGTGTGATAGAGCAACTTTACCCACAGGTATGTAGGATAATACAGACAACCACAGACAGATTTATGTATATAACAGGGGTGTATATAGAAATGTGGCTGTGTATGTGTACATATATATATATATATATATATATATATATATATATATATATATATAAATATATATTATGTAGATATATGGGGAGAGACTTGAGATATATGTCTTATATGTAGCTATATATTGGTATATAT
Organism: Protopterus annectens; assembly: GCF_019279795.1. Lineage (NCBI taxonomy): Eukaryota > Metazoa > Chordata > Ceratodontiformes > Protopteridae > Protopterus > Protopterus annectens. The sequence continues at coordinate 308,498,633 of NC_056725.1, read as the reverse complement.
GGGAATATCTCTATTTGTATACTCATATAGATAGATATACTATCTATGTGAGAGAGAAATAGTGACAGACAGATATGTATACATATATGTATGTATGTATAGACATATCCATATATGACAGGTCATTTTGGGCAAGGGGCAACAGAAGTACTCTTTGTTTTACTAAGCGTATGAACATGCCTTTGGGATTGTCAGTAGTTATAAACTGACTGCAGGCCACACTTACATGTACTCCAGTCCAGGATTTTGTGTGTTACAAAGAATGACATCTGCACCTGTGTCTGCAGTACTGCACTTCACTGAAATTTGTCCATGGCATTCTTCAGCTGTTATTAATATGTGAAAGAGGTTAGTAATGCTACACCACACACAGACAGTCTGTCAAGAAAAAAACAATATAATACTAACTCACATCCAAAAGATGAGAATACTTTGAGATTAGAACCATCAATGCTATCACCCATGCTAACATCCCTAGTTCACTGAGCCACATAAGATGCCAGACAGAAAGTAGTCATGCATCAGGCAATAAACAGCATAAATATGTATATTGTAATTCCTGCATTAAGTGAGACATACAATGTATAATCAATGTCTATGTTACTGCTTGAGATTGCTTGGACTGCTGATATACCAATGATGAGTTACTGTTACAGCAGTTATATGGGAACACTGCTGTGTTGTGGGTGGTAGAACAACACCACATGTTCTGCTGGGATACACAGTAGCCCAAATATTATGTAACCCCCCCCCCTCTGATTAACATCTCCCTTGACTGATATAGTGAATATACCCTGCATGAGGCCAAGTAGCTAAAGGACACATGATAGTGGACTGAGTATCTGTAGTCCCATGTAGATGTTACTTTTGTCCAAATAGCCCACTATATTTACTTGCATAAATGTAGCAGATCCATACGTACCATACCATATCATACCATACTAATCCTTTACAAGTACTGTGTAGGTTAGAGACTTACCTTGCAAATGCAGCAGTTGACAGAACTGTAGTTCAGGTCTGACTTTATGCAAGCAGTACACAGCCAATACATGGGTAGGTACAGGTTGTGTGGGTTGCCTGGCATCAAGTTTGATATATGCATGTGATAGGAGTAAGGTTTCAGTCCCTAAGTCCTTAGGTTGTCAGTGAATGTGCTATGCATCTTCTCTTAGCCAAAGCCAGGGCATACTGAGCATGCCTAAGTCTGCCTACAGGGACATCAGCTGGGGGTTCCTCCTCTGAGTCCTCCTGTCACTGTGGCTGTAGTGACCTAGGCACTGTGGGGGGGGGGTTGTTATCTCTTAACTTTGCTGATCCTGCTGCAGTTGTTTCCACAGGATCATATTGTGTAGCTTAGCACATACTGTGAACATATGTGCACATGTGGTTGGAGAGTACTGTAGAGCTCAACCAGATATATCAAGGCATTGGAGCCAGGACTTCAAAAGCAAAAAAAAACATGCTATATGATGTTCCTAGTTTGTGTGTGTGCCTCATTATGGCATTCTTCTGTGGGTGTGTGTGCATTTCTGATGAGTGTCATTATCCACAGTTCCAGGGTGTAGCCAGCATCCCCAAAAAAATGTCTGTGTGGGATGTCCCCCCATAGCAAACATCTGGTACAGCTGTGATAAGTCCTGGATATGGCAGGCATGGTAACTGCCGGGGCTGCCAGCACACACATTCAGGATAATCCCCTGGGCATTGCACATGACCTGGCAGTTGATGGAGTGGTGCCCCTTGTGGTTGACATAGATTCTACCCTCTTCACTGGGTGGTGCCTTGATATGTACATGAGTACAATCTATGGCACCCAGGACTTCAGGCTAGTATGCTACATAGGTTCATAGGTTCATAGGTTGGTACTAAGCTATTGGCCCTAGGGCCTATACGAGCCTAGCCATAATAATTCCCTGGTTATTTCTTGCCACGATATTTACTTTCCTGGACCCCTGCCTAGCAGGGCGACTGACATGATCCCCAGGGTGAATTTCCTATCTCCCATCCAATCATCAAGATTCCTTTTGAAGAGGGCCAAAGAGGCGCTCTGCTTGACATGTATGGGCAGTCTATTCCAGAGTCTGGGGAGTCTCTGGGTCAGGAACCTATCCCACCAGCATGTTTTGTTCATTGTGACAGCCTAAACAAGGTTTAGATCCCTGGAGCGTGCGGCTCTGAGGGATTGGGATTTCTTTAAGTGAAGCATGTCCAATAGCTCTGGGTTTGACATGGTTTCGTATGATAAGCAGAGATCACCTCTGAGTAGATGATATGCGACAGAGTATAGCTGGAGTCTTTTTAGATGGTGACCATATGGCATCTGCTTTAGGCCTGTGATTCTTTTAGTGAGGCATTTCTGTGGCCTTTTCAGTTGTTGCAGATGTCTTGAGAGGTACATACCAAACAGGGTGTTGTGTTCTATAATGGGTCTAATGAGGGATGAGTACAGTAGGACAATGACCTCTTTTTTCTGGATGAAAAGCCCTTAGTGATGAGGTGTGCCACATAGAAGGATTTCCTGACTGTTGTGGTGATGTGGTTATCGAAGATGAGACCACCGTCCACGTGTGACCCTACGTCTCTTATCACAATTTCAGTGTTTAGTGTACTGCCACCAATGTGGTAATTCACGGGTACATGTTTTTTTTCCCAAAGGGTATAACTATACATTTCTTGGCATTGAACTTGAGCCGATGGCAGAAGTTTTGCATATCGCTGGCCCTCATCTCAGCGGTGCGGTGAAAAGATATGTGCTCACTGGCATGTGGTAGCATGGCATCCAGAAACTGGTGGATTATCCTGGATGCAGATGCCTGTGAGACCCCCATCATGTCCCCAGGTGGTCTTTGGAAAGTACCTGTAGCTAGTATCCTAAGGGCTACACATCATTTTGTTTCCACTGGGATGGGTTCCCCGCTGTTGGGTCTGAATCTGAGTTGAGGACAGCAGAGCTCAGTGAGTTCCTGCAGTATGTCCCTGTCCACCCTGTAGCACTGTACAATCTCCAGGTCATGCAGCTCCTGGAAGGTTACCCTGGGCCTGAACACTCTTCTCCTTCTCTGCCCAGACCTATTGTCAGCAGCAACAGCAGCATTGACTTTAGTGCCTAGCACATACAGATCTAGCAGAACTGCAGCAGCCCCTTGCATTATCTCAGTTAAAATTCCCAAGTCTGTACTGCAATGGGTCAGAGTATTGGGGGAAAATCCAAATGTAGGGTGTATGCATACTTTATACAGCTCTGCTGTAGTTGCATATTGGATAAATATGATGCATTCACCTGCCTACAATATAATTAACATAATTTAATGGCTCTATTTCAGTGCACAATACCATGCACAGCACCATGTCACATAGCATAGCTTACACAAACATCAAACTTTCTAATTAAATACATCCGGTTTTAAGAACACACTCAGCCAGGTGGCACACCATGCAAACGTGTACACCAAAGCTTAAAAGAGCTTAGAAGTGAACAGACATGCTCCCCTGGTGGCAGCCACATCCTGTGTAAACATCATCCTGGTGTAGGACCCTACACGGAGGGGATATGTGGATACGATTACTCCTTTCTGCTATTTAATAACCCCACCTCATTTGCATACTTAACCATGCTGACAGCCTAGAAACGACATGCGTCATAGTCCTGTCACCTTAGCAACAGCAGCAATGCACCACTGTAGAGACCCCATGCAAGCTCCTATAATACATTTCTGTCGTATACTACAAAATTCTTTTTCCTATTTCTTTTTTATTTTTCTATTAAGCATGTTTATGCACTGTGACGCATAGCGCAAACATACCAAGATTATTAAATACAAATTAATTTAACTTAGACAGTGGGCAAAATGTACATCAGTACATTGATTGGAGAATGAATGTTCTCCAGCAGGGTATTAATGTACAAGTCTTTATACAACTTGACAACCGCTTTTTTTATATGGTAATGCCATTGGATCCCACCAATACATTTAAACATCAGATTGATGACTTCCTCAAGTTGGCTGTGGATGAAGGGGATCATATTTAACAACACTGCTAAACATCTTACTGTTGCCAATCCCAAAAGGCAATATTTATACTTGCTACCCAAAATCCACAAATCATTCCCCCCCCCCAGGAAGACTGGTTGTTTTGGGTATGAGATCACTAACAGAACATTTGCTGGTTTTCCTAACACAATACTTAAATCCTCTATTGCCACTGGTGAGATCTAGAATATGGGATACTATGGAATTTCTACAAATACTATCAGATGCCCAGGTTGAACCCCATTGGTATTTCTGTGCACTGGATGTGGCCTCCCTATATACTAACATCCCCCATTGTGCTGGCCTTTTGGCCATAGAGTATTGGTTGGGTGTGGCCAAATTATACCCTCCGGGTTTTAACACTTTGTTACTACTTATGACGAAACATGTTTTGACCAAAAATGTTTTTTACTACCAGGACAAATGAGTTTGGCAAACTAGGGTATGGCTATGGTGGCATCCTTTGCCCCATTTATGCCGATTTATTCATCGCATATGTAGAAAAACATATTATATATGACCCCTCACATAATTTGTTTTTGCCAGAAATGGATATATGGCGATGGTATTTGGATGACTGTTTGGCTTATTTGGAAGGGTGATTTGGAATATATTCAAGAATTTGTGGAATACCTGAATGAAAACAAATGGGGGATTGAATTCGCCTGTACACATGATCTAAATTAAATCACGTTTTTGGATGTTTTAATTACCAAAAATGTGGATAGTACCTTGGATACACACGTTTCCCGCAAATTTTCTGAATATAATTCCCCTCCTACATGCATCCAGCTACCATCCACCACATGTCAGTCACAATATACCAAAATCTCAATTTATGAGAATTAAGCACATTTATTCTGGTAGTGACAAATATGAACATCACAAAACAGATATGGTCAGGAGATTTAAGGAACATGGGTATAAACCAGGAGTGATTACCATGGCATGTAAGGAGGTCAGTGGTATGGCCAGACAGGAAATGTTAGACTATAAACTCAAAGTTAATGAATTAGCCCCTATTAGATTAATTACTACAATTGGGCATAACACCAGCATTTTCTAAGATGTGGTACAACAGAAATGGAACATCGTACAGGCAGATGAGAAAATCAGGGCTTTGACTGAGGATAGATGTTGATTTGGATTTAGGAGGGGGTAGGACGTTGGCATTCCAATTTAACCATTATAAGGTGGGAGCCCGGGTTGTTGCCTCTAAAGCACAGTCCACTCTCATAGGTGATGTACTTCAGGGTTGTTATAGTTGTGGCCATTGTGTACATTGCAACAGAGTAAATCAGACTAAAATGTTTAGCAGCCGCAACACCAGTCAGGTTTATGATATCAAATTTTTTTGCTAATTGTTCATCTGACTGGGTTATATATTTAGCCACTTGCTCATGCTCAGCCTTCTATGTTGGCCAAATGTCCAGGCCCATGAAATTCAGGATCAGTCAGCATTTAAGTGACATCAAACTAAAAAACACACACAAATGCATTATATAAACATGTGGTTAATCATCCATCAGCATCTTTCAGATTCACTGTCATTGATATTATCAAAGGGGGATAGAACAAATAAAACTGGCTGGCACAATATACTTAATAATAAAGAAAAATGATGGATTATAAAGCTAGGTGCTTTAATTTCTCATGGGTTAAATGAAGTATTGTGAGCAGCCAGTGGGTATTCCTTTTTTAAAGGATGGGTGTGTATATAAAGAGTGTTGAAGTTCATTTATGGTTACAATGAGGAAGGCTTGAAATTTATGCCGAAACCGGTCTGTTTGTGATAACTTTATAATAAAGCTACACTTAATACACCTTGGTGCTGGATTTTTGTTTTTTGGATTACAGCAGTTATATGGGAACACTGCTGTGTTGGGGGTGGTAGAAAAACACCACATGTTCTGCTGGGATACGCAGTGGCCCAAATATTATGTAACCCCCTCTGATTAACATCTCCCTTGACTGATACATTGAATATACCTTGAATGAGGCCAAGTGACTAAAGGATAAATGATAGTGGACTGAGTATCTGTAGTCCCATGTGGATGTTACTTTTGTCTAAATAGCCCATTATATTTACATGCATAAATGTAACAGATCCATACGATCCATACCATATCATAGGTTCATAGGTTCATAGGATCATAGGTTCATAGGTTCATACGTAGGTACTAGGCTATCAGCCCTGGGGCCTATACAAGCCCAGCCAAAAAGGTACCTTGGCTTTTGCACCCAAGAAAATTATTTTCCTGTGCCACTGTCGAGCAGAGCCACAGAGGTGATCCCCGGGGTGAATTTCCTATTTCCCATCCAATCTTCAAGATTTTTCTTGAAGAATGCTAATGAGGAGCTTTGTTTGATATAGATAGGTAGTTTATCCCAGAGTATGGGAAGTCTCTGGGACACAAATCTATACCTCCGGCATGTTGTTTATTGTGGTGACAAGATTTAGGTCCCTAGAGCGTGTAGCTCAGAGGGATTTGGATTTCTTTAAGTGGAGCATGTTCAACTGCTCTGGGTTTGACATAGCTTTGTATGTTAGGCAGAGATCACCTCTGAGTAGGCGATATGCGACGGTGTAAAGCTGGAGTTTTTTGAGATGGTCTGTGTAGGGCATCTGTTTGAGGCAGATAATCCTCTTTGTGAGGTATTTCTGCGGCCTTTGAGTTTTTACCAAAGGGGATAACAATGCACTTTTTGTTACTGAGCTTGAGGTCATGGCTTTGACACCAGGCATCTGTCTCAGTGAGGCCTTTTTGTAGGATGTCCACATCATTAGGAGTTTCGATTATGGATCCTAGTTTGCAGTCATCTGTGAACTTCATTAGCCAAAGACCTTCTGTGTTAGTCTGTACTTCAGAGAAGTAGATACCAAACAGGAGAGGACCCAGGACTGAACCCTGTGGTACTACACTTGTCACTGGTCTGAAGTCGGATTTGGAGTCTGCTACTTTTACAGTGTGGGTCTGTCAGTGAGCCAGTTGGCAACCCATCTTGTAACATTGGGATGTATACCTAGTTTAGTGAGTTTATCTATAATTCCAGAGTGGGGGATGGTGTTGAAAGCCTTGGGAAGATCTAGATAGGATGTGTGAACCACCTTACCCTTGTCTAAGGCTTTGGTGACTGCTTCAAAGAAGTCTATCAGGTTTAGGAGACATGATCTGCCTTTTGCAAACCCGAACGGGGTGGAGTCCAGAGTTTGGAGATTACCAATGTCTTTGTTTATAAGTTCCATGATGATATGTTCCATGGCCTTGCAGACCAGGCTAGTCAGGCTAATGGGGCGGTAGTTCCAGGGGTCCATGGTGGCTCCCCCCTCGAGGAGTGAGATAACCGTTGTTGTGTGCCATTCAGCAGGCACAAAGCCTGAGGTGAGGCTATGACTGAACATGGTACTTAGGTGGGGTGCCAGTTCGTTCTTTAGTTCGTGTAGAATGCAGCCTGGGATGTTGTCTGGTCCCATGGATGCTGTGTTCTTGGCTTTGGAGAGTGTGGCTTTTAGCTGTGCAACCATGATTACAGGAACTTTGCATTCTTCTGGTATAGACATGGGCTCTTTAGGGGGTGAGACAGGGGTAAAGTTAGCACTGAACCTATCAGCCAGGATGTTGGCAATATCAGTTGGGTCTGTATATTTAGTGCCATTGTGCTGTAACTCAAAGCAGATCTGAGTGTTGCCATTGAGATTCTTGACATAGCTATAGAATGCTTTGTGGTTGTCTTTAGAATCAGTGCTGATTTTGTTTTTGTAACTAGCTTTGGAGGATTTGGTGACTGCCTCAAAGAAGTCGATCAGGTTCAGGAGACATAATCTGCCTTTCACAAACCCGAACTGGGTGGGATCCAGAGTTTGGAGGTTACCAATGTCTTTGTTTATGAGTTCCATGATGATACGTTCCATGGCCTTGCAGACCAGGCTCATCAGGCAAATAAGTTGATAGTTCCCGGGATGAGTGGAGGCTCTCCCTTTGTGGAGTGGGATAACTGTTGTTGTGTGCCATTCAGTGGGCACAAAGCCTAATGCGAGGCTATTATTGAACATGGTGCTTAAGTGGGGAGCCAGTTCGTTCTGAAGTTCATGTAAAATGCAGCCTGGGATGTTGTCCAGTCCCATGGATGCTGTGTTTTTGGCTTTAGAGAGTGCAGCTTTTACCTGCGTAGTTGTGATTACAGGGACTCTGCATTCTTCCTGTATAGATATGGGCCCTTTAGGGGGAGGGGGGGTAAAGTTAGCACTGACCCTATCTGCCAGGATGTTGGCAATATCAGTTGGATCTGTAATTTTCGTGCCTTTGTGCTGTAACTCAGAGCAGATCTGAGCGTTGCCATTGAGATTCTTGACATAGCTATAGAATGCTATGTGTTTGTCCTTAGAATTAGTACTGATTTTGTTTTTGTAGCTAGCTTTGGAGGATCTTATAAGGGATCTCAGCTTCTTACTGAGGCTGACCAGGGAGCTCCTCCACTCATGGGATCATATCATATCATACTAATCCTTACAAGTACTGTGTAGGTTAGAGACTTACCTTTTAAATGCAGCAGTTGACAGAACTGTAGTTCAAGTCTGACTTTATGCAAGCAGTACACAGCCAATACATGGACAGGTACAGGTTGTGTGGGTGGCCTGGCATCAAGTTTGATATATGTATGTGATAGGAGTAAGGTTTCAGTCCCTTAGTCCCTAGGTTGTCAGTGGATGTGCTATGCATTGGCTCTTAGCCAAAGCCAGGGCATATTGAGCATGCCTACGTCTGCCTACAGGGACATCAGCAGGGGGTTCCTCCTCTGAGTCCTCCTGTGACTGTGGCTGTGGTGACCCAGGCACTGGGGGGGTTCTGTTTATCCCTTAACTTTGCTGATCCTGCTGCAGTTGTTTCCACAGGATCATATTTTGTAGTTTAGCACATACTATGAACATATGTGCACATGTGGCTGGAGAGTACTGTAGAGCTCAACCAGATATATCAAGGCACTGGAGCCAGGACTTCAGAAGCCCAAAAACATGCTCTATGATGTTCCTAGTTTGTGTGTGTGCTGCATTATGGCATTCTTCTGTGGGTGGGTGTGCATTTCTGATGAGTGTCATCATCCGCAGTTCCAGGGTGTAGCCAGCATCCCCCAGTAAATATCTGTGTGGGATGTCCACCCCCAGCAAACATCTGATACAGCTGTGATGAGTCCCTGATATGGCAGTTGTGGTAACTGCCAACGCTGCCAGCACACACATTCAGGATAATCCCCTGGGCATTGCACATGACCTGGCTGTTGATGGAGTGGTGCCCCTTGTGGTTGACATAGATTCTACCCTCTTCACTGGGTGATATGTACATGAGTGCAATATATGGCACCCAATACTTCAGGCTAGTATGCTACATAGGTTCATAGGTTCATAAGTTGATACTAAGCTATCGGCCCTAGGGCCTATACAAGCCTAGCCATAACAATTCCCTGGCTATTTCTTGCCACAATATTTACCTCCCTGGATCCCTGTCTATCAAGGTGACTGACATGATCCCTGGGGTGAATTTCCTATCTCCCATCCAATCGTCAAGATTCCTTTTGAAGAAGGCCAAAGAGGCACTCTAATTGACATGTATGGGCAGTCTATTCCAGAGTCTGCGGAGTCTCTGGGTCAGGAACCTATCCCTCCAGCATGTTTTGTTCATTGTGATGACAAGGTTTAGATCCCTGGAGTATGTGGCTCTGAGGGATTGAAATTTCTTTAAGTGCAACATGTCCAACAGTTCTGGGATTGACATGGCCTTGTATGTTAAGCAGAGATCACCTCTGAGTAGACGAAATGCGACAGAGTATAGCTGGAGTTTTTTTAGATGGTCAGCATATGGCATCTGCTTTAGGCCTGTGATTCTTTTAGTGAGGCATTTCTGTGGCCTTTTTAGCTGTTGCAGATGTCTTGACAGGTACATACCAAATGGGGCATTGTATTCTATAATGGGTCTAATGAGGGATGAGCACAGTGGGACAATGACCTCCTTTTTTCTGGATGAAAAGGCCTTAGTGATGAGGTGTGCCACATAGAAGGATTTCCTGACTGTTGTGGTGATGTGGTTATCGAAGGTGAGACCACTGTCCACCTGTGACCCTAAGTCTCTTATCACACTTTCAGTGTTTAGTGTACTGCCACCTATGTGGTAATTCATGGGTACATGTTTTTTCCCAAAGGGTATAACTATACATTTCTTGGCATTGAGCTTGAGCCCATGGCAGAAGTTTTGCATATCGCTGGCCCTCATCTCAGCGGTGTGGTGAAAAGATATGTGCTCACTGGCATGTGGTAGCATGGCATCCAGAAACTGGTGGATTATCCTGGATGCAGATACCTGTGAGACCCCCATCATGTCCCCAGGTGGTCTTTGGAAAGTACATGTAGCTAGTATCCTAAGGGCTACACATAATTTTGTTTCCACTGGAATGGGATCCCCTCTGTTGGATCTGAATCTGAGTTGAGGGCAGCAGAGCTCAGTGAGTTCCTGTAGTATGTCCCTGTCCACCCTGTAGCACTGTACAATCTCCAGGTCATGTAGCTCCTGGAAGGTTACCCTGGGCCTGAACACTCTTCTCCTTCTCTGCCCAGACCTATTGTCATCAGCAACAGCAGCATTGGCTTTAGTACCTAGCACATACAGATGTAGCAGAACTGCAGCAGCCCCTAGCATTATCTCAGTTAAAATTCCCAAGTCTGTACTGCAATGGTTTAGAGTATTGGGGGGGGGGAATCCGAATGTAGGGTGTATGCATACTTTATACAGCTCTGCTGTAGTTACAGATTGGCTAACTATGATGCATTCACCTGCCTACAATATAATTAACATAATTTAATGGCTCTATTTCAGTGCACAATGCCGTGCACAGCACCGTGACGCACAGCATAGCTTACACAAAGGTCAAACTTTCTAATTAAATACATCTGGTTTTAAAAACACACTCAGCCAGGTGGCACACCATACAAACATGTACACCAAAGCTTAAAAGAGCTTAGAGGTGAGCAGACATGCTCCCCTGGTGGCAGACACATCCTGTGTAAACATCATCATGGTGTAAGAACCTACACGGAGGGGAGATGTGGACAAGATTGCTCCTTTCTGCTATTCAATAACCCCACCTCATTTGCATACATATCCATGTTGACAGCCTAGAAACGACATGCGTCATAGTCCTGTCACCTTAGCAACAGCAGCAATGTACCACTGTAGAGACCCCATGCAAGCTCCTATAATACATTTCTGTCACATACTACAAAATTCTTTTTCCTATTTTTTTTTTCTATTAAGCATGTTTGTGCACTGTGACACATAGCGCAAACATACCAATATTATTAAATACAAATTAATTTAAGTTAGACAGTGGGCAAAATGTACATCAGTACACTGAATGGAGAATGAATGTTCTCCAAATGAGTATTAATGTACAAGTAATGCCCACAGAATAACGAGTCTGCTGCCATGGAGCTCAGACTGAGACAAACAGAATGGCTGCCATTATTTTATGCTTGCTAAGCAGTGTTTTTGCTGTTTAGTGAGTGTAAAATATAAAAAAAAAGAAGACAACTAAAAAAAGGTGTGTGTGTGTGTGTGTGTGTGTGTGTGTGTGTGTGTGTGTGTGTGTGTGTGTGTGTGTGTGTGTGTGTGTGTGTGTGTTTATGTCTGTGTTTGAGTGTATGCGTGCATATCAATGAAACTGAGAGTGAGCAAGCCATTATTTTACACTTGCTAAGCAGAGGTTTGGTTGTTTAGCGAGTGTAAAATAAAATAAAAAAATTAAAAAAAGTGAAAATAAAGCATGTGTGTTAGAGTGTATGCATGTATGTGAGTAAGACAGAGGGAGAGAGAGATCAAGAGAGTGAAAGAGAAAGGGAGAGTGATTTGAGACTGAATGCCTGTATGAAAGCAGAGGAGACTGTGTGTGTGTGAGAGAGAGAGAGAGAGATAGGTCCTGTGTGAGTAACTGCATGTATGAAAGTATTGAAGACTGTGTGTCTGTGTGTGTGTGTGTGTGTGTGTGTGTGTGTGTGTGTGTGTGTGTGTGTGTGTGTGTGTGTGTGTGTGTGTGTGTGTGAGAAATGAGTGTGTGTATGAAAGCAGAAGAGACTGTGTATGTGTGTTTTGATGTAAAATGCTTCCTGCAACACCATTAACATATACTACAACAAGTTTGAAACATTAGTCGGAGGAACTATTTTACATTAAAAATATATATAAAAAAATAATAAAGTACTTAAAAAAAATAAATAAGCAAGTAAAACACAACTATTTTACAAAGACCCCATTCTCTAAGTGCAATAATGCCCTCCAGGGTGTGTGTTTATGTGTAATTAATGCCCTTTCAGGGGTGTAGAGGCTCTCCGCCTGCAGCTTTGGGCCACATAATACCCCTGGGTGGGTGTTAATTACACATTAACACACACCCTGTCAGGCATTATTAGTTGCTTATTCCCTTTAATCTTTTTGACATACAGACTAATAGTTTTGCTCATCTGTGTATGTGGTCTTACATTATCATGGGATTTATGTCCACTTTTCTACAGTTTTATACCCCCTTTTGTCTGTCTAGACCTCTGTATGTGGAATTTTTCTGCGTACACTATGTACACTGACACGGGGTCTGAATAGATGCCTTTCTGCATGTTGGTTTCTGCATGCTGGATTACTCTACCTGCCTCATTTGCATGAGATTTACCAGCTTATGAGGTGATTTGCATGTTATGAAAGTTTCCATGTTTGCGTGTGCATGTGCACCCCAAGCAGTGCTTAGTGAATCTAAAAATATCTGTGCCCATGTAAGCATCACAGTGCAATGCCTACACGAAGAAATAAAATCATGCAGGCTGTATTGAATTCCCCGAGTGGTGTGTTTCTATTTGGTGTGTCCTCATTCAGAGTATGTCTTGCTCTGTAACATGAAGTTATTGATATAGGGCTAGAGAAGGTAGAAGAGTGACACTAACCAACACATCCACTTGCATCTGGTTGAAGAGGTTGTAGAAAATTGGGACATAATGGTGGCATGAGGATGGTGTTTGGTTGCTAACAGATGTAGCCTACACACAATTAATATTAATTGTTTGAAAAATTGCATTACTGTATAATGTATGACAGGCTTTAAACCTTTGGCAGTAGAAACAAAAACTTTACAAACAGATGGATTATCACAGCTCAGCTCAGAGGAGGCAACATTATTCGTTACACTTATATCAATTGTAGCCTCCCCTACACTTTACATGATACCCAGCAGCTTGATGTGTATGAAAGAGTAACTGTTTCACAGTTTATTACTTTAAGTAATTTTCACTAGATGGCAGCTGATGTGTGGTTATTTGTGCTAAGCTAACCTTCCCAGTGCTGGCTAAAGCATAAATTCCCAACTTTTTGCTATAACATTTGACCTGCCATTTAGCATCATGCAGTAGACATGCTCATTGCCAGACTTTGTGCAAATGCTAAGTAGTACAACTGATAAAACAAAATGGTGATAGACAGATACATAGGCAACAACGCATACACATTAAAATGACTTATAAACACAGGCAGTAAGCGTTTCAACTACTGCTAGATTAGAACCCTTGACAAAATGAAAAATCAAGTGTATAAAACTGAGTTTTATCGCAACACACTACAAAGGAAGATTCACCCTGAAATGTGTAGATATCACACAACTGAAGGGACAGTGATATAACCTGTTAAAGCAAGGGAAGACATAGGTATTAGCCTTCATCAAAGCAATGCCAGTATAAACATGCTATAACATGAACTTTACATTCATCACTCTAATGACTAGTCAACAGTAAAAACGGTTTAGAGAGAAAGGGTGAAGCTATAGAGAGAATGACAGAGACATATCAAGCTTTGTGGTACAGCACATTAATGTACAGCTTTATGGTGTGTCCTCATTATTAACCTGTCATGCTCTGTCATTAACTGATGGCTCTGAAGGTCAAGAAGGTGTTGGAAAGGCAAAACATGATTAAGACATGAGTAAAATAAGGTTGATTTCATAATTCTGTCGTATGGTGTTGGATCTCTTTTCTAGTGCTTTTTTATGCAGTATTCAAAGTATGTTCATTTAATGTCATAACTGAAAATAAGATGCATGTAATTAAATATATCATAAAACTATACACATTCCTTTAAGAAATAATGTGGCATACATCTGGAATTAAACCCTTGATGCTATGGCCAAAAAAGGACTACCTTCAGCCAAGTGACTTATGTCAACACTCCATAGAGAAACCTGTCTTTTACTGCATCCATCAGAGTAACAATTGTTAGACTAACTTTTGCAAAGTAGGGCATTTATTCTGCCTTTACTCTGTATTCGTATTGAACAGCATGTTTAACCACCTTTGTGTAAAGATAACTGGATTACTTTGGGTGAAGGCAAAAACTCAACAGTATTTGCCATAGGACATGAACAGCCATTCACCGTCACTCAGCATTAGTGCACAATGGCAAACTCCGTGCAAATGCTGAAGACAAGAAGTAAAGCTTTGATTCTATTTTTGGACCAGATTAAAGATGTGTAAATAGGGTCTATACTACCTTTTCAAAAGGACTGCTCATTGAATGCACTTTCATTGACACATATCCACCAAAATACCAAAACTCCGAATGGCTACATAGGAGAATTCTTTCCCAGGGGAAAAAGTCACTTGGCCATTGTCAGGAATTTGCCCTTTCCTCCACTGTAGTACAATCTTAGAGTTGGTAAATTTAGGTGTGTGTGTGTGTGGGGGGGGGTGAAGCCCCCCACTTCATAGTGTCAGATGATTTGTTTTGTTTATTCTTGGCCAAATGATTTTTTCCTTGGGGAAAAAAATCACTTTTGTGGTCATTCGAAGTTTTAGTATTTCGGTGGATATGTGTTGATGTAAGGGTGTTCAATGAACAGCCCTGTTGACATCGTAATATAGACCTGTATAAATAAGGTTGATAAGAAAGTGGTGAAAATGGAGCGACCGCAGAGGGGAGGATACAGGGGAAAAATACAGGAAGTTGCAGGAGGGTAGTTATCCACATATTCACAACATAAATGTAGAACTGTAGAAGAATGTACTGAATTTGGAATGCCACCTCACTAAGTCTGGGTGACAATAACAGAATAATGTTGTAGAGCCAATTGGACTAAATCAAGTGTGTCAATAAGATACATTGGTGAATTAAATAGCTATGTAAAGGGTGATTATTATTTATTTATTTTTGGTGGGACGGGTGCTTTTTTTTTTAAAGCGAGAGGAATGTTATGGAAGGGGCTTAGGAATGTGACTGTCAAAAAAAAAAAACAGAGACACTGGTATAGATATCCACGCTTTACTGATGATTCTGCTACCTCGGCTTACACAAGCCTTCCAAAGAAGCTCTTTTGGACTGTTTGCTTTTGGATGTGACTGTCAGGCAGATAAAATAGGTGAGGATGCAAGTGAAGACATACAGGGCAGAAAAAACAGCCAGGGATAGTAACATACACAGAAGGTTGGGGGACACCATGAATGGGAATAGGAAGGAGACATTGAAGGCGAGTCCACATCAATCATGAGAACAGTAAGAATCTAGTTCTCACCCTTACAATTGTCGTCACTGTCTCCTAACTCATTTCCCTGTGTCAACTCTTGATGTGGCATAATCTTTTCAGTATACCAAAGCACCTTCTCTACACAGCAAATTTGGACACCAAGGCCCTTTTCCATAATATCCTGCACAAGTCCTATCAGCTCTTGCCACATGAAAAAATCACCACCTACTCTACTACTACTATTCCTGGGGGGTACCACTGTACCAGCAGCCAGGACAGAGCTACCTGGTGCAGATGGTACAGGTAGGGCAGGGGTTGTGGAGGCAGCAGTGCTAGGTTGTGTCCCTGGATGTGTTGGGTGTTGGTGCTGCAACCTGTGGGTGGGCTGATCCACAGTTGTCAGTCTACCTCGCTGTGATGAGTTGCATTTTTTTAAGCAGAAATGAATGACAACAGAAGGATATTAAGTCATTAGACACTCCCCCCAAAAAAATAATAAATAGAAATAAAAAAAATAAAAAAGAGAGTGATAAGGGGTTGAGTGAGACACAAAAATGAAATAATTAGATCCATTATATGTAACATTAATATGTTATTACAATAAATACATATTTAGGATTATCCAGTCTGTATACTTTTGACACATCCAGATACGATGGGATGGTACTACTGTGTTGTACCATTAGTCAATTAAACTGCTATGATATGAGAAATACAAGGACATATGAGCCTATGGCCATATTGCATCGATGCTTTCCAAGATAATACTGTAAATTACCCAAATAGAATTAATCCCAGTTATTATTGCATTTAATATTGTAAAAATAATGCATGTTGAAGTAAAGTCTACGTTCTCCTTGTGGGCATTGAACCCACATACTATAATTTCAGTGTAATATGCAAGTACCAAGAGCTATATGTGAAAGTATGTATGCTTACTGTTACAGTTAAGGTATGCATGTTGAAGTTGCTATTGATCTGTAGGATTGCAATAGTTATTAGTCTTACAGTTAGTCCTGATGCATATGTATCCTGTGCCTCTCTGAGGGAATTTAACCTCTCTTTGTGTGCAACCCTGCTAGCTGCAATGCCTTCTGAAGCTGTACAATAGAAGGGAAGAGAAGAAGAGACATGACAGCATAATGCATAACAGTCTTGGCTGTCTACTCTATTACATATCTTTGTTTAAACATCATAATCCCGAACCCACCCCTTAATAAGGAGGTCCTAATTGCACCATTTCAGGTCACTGTAGTGGTGACAATATTGTTATCCAGTGCGTGGGATGCCAGTCACAGTGCAGACAACCTTGCCTATGCTGTTCCAAGCCTCATCCTTATACTGAGACCCAGTATAGTCCCCCTGCAACAGCCTGCAGCTGTAGTGCTTCATGAGGAATGCCACAAATATTTTGTACTCCTCCATACCTCACCTTTGTGCTTAAAATTTAGCCCTATCTTCTCCCTTCACCAGCCATGTCTGCAGAAATAAAATAACTGTCTAAATTGGCACTAAATTAGCTCTTTTGTTTAATGGTTAGTGCACAAAGATGCACAGACCATGTCAACTCCGAGATGAAAAGCAGAGAGATAGATACATTGCCAGGCAAAGAGGGAGGGATATCATCAAAAAGCAATGAAGGTGTAAAACATGGCAGTGAGATTTGGCATGTGTGATGCTCATCCTATTGACAGTCAATGCAATGATCAGCAATTAAAGGGTTATCAGCTTTGCTTGTAAACCTTGATCTTTGGTAGGCTAAAAAGGATGAGTTGGCACATATTTTTTTGGACTTACACACTGTAAAAATGTAGCTGTACCACTTGGGAATCAAACCTAAGGGATAAGGAACAAATACATTTGAAATGAGGTTAGTATTTCTCAGTACTAGAGGATAACCTCATTTCAAGCATGATCAGTATGTATAAACTTGTTTTTAGTATGCTTGTTGATATTCTTCAGAGAGGTCTGTATATGTATGATTTTCAGAAGTCCTGTGACTGCATTCTCATATAAAAGTCAGTATTTCATTGTATCTTAAATAAAATATCCTCATTATGATGTTTAAACAATTTCGATCACAATCAGCTGTGGTTTATATATAAATCCTTAATGGCATATACTAGTTAGAACAGTGTAAGAATGTTAGCATTAGTGAGACATTTCTTGCAATCAACATAGTTTTGCTATTCATTTTTTATTTAGTTTAATCTTCCTAATCAAAATGCTGTGAGAAATGTCATTTCCTCACACTTTGTAAAAGTACCTGTCAGTTCAATTCAGACTCTGCACCACATGTATTTTATACACCAAGTCACTGCATTTATTCCTTGTACCACTGAGACATTTAGTTAGTAGGTGGAAATTCTCCCATCAGTACTGTCCAGAATGCTGACAGCCTGTTAGAAAAATGTGTATTTGAATATATGAGAAATGCTAGTTTAAAAGCAAAGTAGTATATAATGCATTTTATTCTATTAATCATATAACAGTACAGATTAATTCATGTGTAAATGTAAGTAGTTTTGAAACTGCAGTGTGGCTTGAAGCAAAGCTGATCCTTGACCCTGGCAGAATGCTAGCTTAGCAAGTTTTAATGTTTATGCTTTTCACAAGTGATTATCTGCTGGGTCAGGAAATTAAATGAGTGAAATAATGAAATCTTCTGCTCTTTCCTGTTGGAATGATTTGGCCTTGTATATGTGTTACTGAGATAGCACGCAGCTGTGTGAGAAAGTGTAACAGAGAACAAAGACGTGTATTAAAAGACTGAAGCTGCTATTGTATTCGAACTGATATGAAACCTTGAAGTAGTAACTTTACAGAAAGACATTATGTCTGACCAGCTGGATAGCAAGGCCGTATTGTATCTAGAGGAAAAGTTTTTTAAAATATACAGCATCAGCAGATTTAATGAATAAAGGACTGTAAGCTAAAGTGATGTAGATGCCCTGTGACATATCACATCAGTAAGGTGGGCATAGCTTAAATGTTAAACCTATATAAAATTGTGTGCTTCCTGTTTCATGTCAGACAAAATTCTGTACTTGTACGTTTTTTGCCTCCTGGTGTACACTAGTAAACTTTTGAATCTGAACCTCCTGTGTATTGAATTCTTAATTTTATTTAACAGTTTGGTCCTTTGAGCCGGAATTCCCTTGGTAAGCCGCAGATCAGAGCATATCGGTGGTCGAATACTGCGCAGGAGAAGTTACCGAAATGGTTCTTCTTGAGTGAAAAGTCCTCCGACTGTATTGTCGTGTGTAAAGAGGCTGGCCACTTTCTGATCTGTGGCCAAAAAGCGGAACTTGGACAGTTCAATACTGGAGGCTCAGGTAGGAAGAATTTGCCTTTTTTCTGTTTTAGATCAGGGACTAGGTTACAGTATATTATTGTCAAGATTTGTTTTGCAGATCAGGGACAAAAGGAAGTACTGTATATTTGGTCATAGATCAGGGTAACAGAATAAGGTAGGCAGTTATTCTAGATAAACTGTGAACAGGAACTGAGAACTTGATATCACGTGATAAAAAAGGGTTACGTAACATTTTCTTTGACATGGGTAATCAGTGCACTAAAAACTCGCGAGATCCGCCCCTAACCGAAGACGCAAAATATATCCAATTACAACGTTTTGATAACGTTAGGTATTATACGAAATGGGTTAGTAAATATGAATTTGATGGTAAACTAGATAAAACTTCACTAGTTAAACTCCTTAAACAGCTTAAATCTGATGCGGGAGGTCAGGCAAAAAAGCAACGCCAATTAGGTATTCCTCAGGCACACAGGTGGATTGAGGAAGTAAATCGTAGAGAGCAGAAGCTGAAAAATTCAAAAACATTATTTCTAGACAAAGAGGATAATAACTTGGTAATAGCGACAGCTCCTCCTCCCTTGCCCCCTCCCTTACCCTTTTCAGGATATGAAGTGAGTGGACAGGCTGGTCCGCCTCCGCATTATCCTGAAGTTTCAGCAAGACCACAACCATTTGTTAGAGATCCTATTGAAACTAGGTCCCAAACACGTAAAACACATAGGGACACAGAATCATACCAAATAGAGAGAAATCTACAGGATGAGAAAGAGGAAGAAATTTGCCCACTTATAGAAGTTCCAAATCCTCAGGCAGGACAGGAAGGGCAGGACCCAGCACTCTTAGTATATAGACCATGGACACCGGAAGATACCCGGAAGGCTACTGAGGGAATCCCCCATCCGAAAGTTAATTTTATGAAATTTTTAGAAGATTTACAAGGCATGAGGTTGAGTTACCACTTGAATGGGGAAGAAGTAGAAAAAGTAGTAAGACAAATTATAGGTCCAGATTGGCACATGATTTGTGGCACCTGGAATCCTCGTAATGCAGAGCTTAGACCACTCCCACATAGCAACGCGGAGTTAGACAACAGAGTGAAAGGTCTGACAGACCGAATCTCTGAGAAATGGAAACCTAGAGCAGACTGGACTTGCATTAATCAATGCATACAACAGGAAAATGAGACAATAGATGGGTACTACGCTAGATTATTAGAATGTTTTAATAATCATAGCGGTATGTCAGTTCCTGAGAACCAAACAAATGATTCCCCGTATGAACAACAATTAAAAAATGCATTTTTGAAAGGTTGCATTGCACCTATTAGTAGCTTCATTATGAAGCATATGATAGACCATCAAACAGGAAGGCTACAAGCCTTACTCAAATACTCTAGACATGCTGAAAGACATTTTAATAGTAAAAAGAAAAAGAAGGCGCAAGTCTTCACTGCTGAAGATGGAGCTGAAGTATTTGTATTACAGTCAGGTAAAAAGGGCAAGAAGAATGCCCAGGGAAACAAACAGTCTGACAAAGGATCAGAAGATTTTGAAGAGAGGAAAAAGAGGTGAATGCTTCAAGTGCGGGAAAAAGGGACATCTAGCAAGGGATTGTAGGCAAAACAAAAAGGTAATCACAGAAGATAAGGGAGATGAGGACTGACTATATGATAGTGAAGATACATCATGTGAAAGTCAGAAATCATCAAGAAAAGTTACTAAACAGAAAACAAATGTAAATGTGATAGAAGGAGTAGAGGAAGTGCAAGTAGATATGGAGGATGAAGAAAGTGAAATTTTGGACTTAGCATTATTGAGCCTAGAGATCTACTTAGCAGATACGAAACCGGAAGTAACACTTCTGGTAGAGGGAAGGGAAGTCAAATTCCTGTGTGACTCAGGAGTGTCACGGACTTTGATACACCCCTCCAAGTTACCAGAACATTCAGAATCACCTGATTATATACTAGTAAAAGCCGCAAATGGACAGCTATACAGGGAACCGCTTTCCCATGATATAGCAATAACTGAACCTGTTTCAGGTATGACCCAGAGAAGTAAAATTGTTGTTTCTGCAAAGTGTCCAGTAAACCTATTGGGCAGGGACCTTATGCAGAAATTTGGCATAGCAGTAGTTCCAACTGTACAAGGTATGGAGGCACAGAGACAGATGGATACCTTTGTAGTGCGACCAGAGGTAGAAACTTTTTACTGGTACAGCCAGGACCTAGTCACAACTAGTCTAGGGGCAGTAACCGAGGAACTGATGAATGTAGCCATCAGTAAAGCCCTCTCCCTTGACACTGATCGACAGCATTTGCTACACTGTACTCTAAACTACTGTACTACACCAGGACCTGATAGAGAGTATGAGCAAGAATTATGTAGAAATCGTGCAACTAGATTGGTTTTGCGTACTTTGTACTGGGATACTGAGGGGAACAGTGTAGTTAGCTGTTCGTTACCTCAAGAATTCCTTGCATTGTATAGATCAAATCGGTTACCACATGTCAGCTTGACAAAGAACAAAAGTGTCAAATGGGCAGACTTAGGAGAAAAAGTAACAAGATGGGAGAAACAGACTGATTTAGAACTATCAGAAAGTACAGTTGTGTACACCTACTATAAATGTAGATGTTCGAGTGTCTTCACTGTTGCAGTCATAACTGTAGGGTATTCCTGCCGGCAGGCAGCCCGAGGTCGGCCAGAATTCTAAGGTCTGGGTCCGGCATCGGCTGTACCAGCAAGTACCCTGATGTCAGAATGTAGAGGTATAAAGCTGACAGCCAACGCCATCTTCTCCAGCCTTTCTTGCCCCAGATGTCAGAAGCCCCCAAAATAACCAAAAGGTGTCCAAAAACAAACACAAATACACCACAAATGAAGTGGAAGAGAGAACAAGCAAAAATAAGAGGGGAATGGTGGGAGGGAAACACGAACTGCAACAGTGAAGACACTCGAACATCTACATTTATGGTAGGTGTACACAACTGTACTATGTTCTTCGTGTTTCACTGTTGCAGTCATAACTGTAGGGTAGAATCCCAAAGCTGTGAATGAGGGAGGAGGTTATGCAGAAGAAGGGGCGGCTAGAAGGCCCTGCAAAACAGCAGAGGCAAAGCCTGCCCTAGACTTAGAATACAAAGGGAGATTATAGTGCTTGGAAAAAGTATGCACTGAACTCCAAGTGGCAGCCTCCAAAATGTCCTTGGTAGGAACTCCTCTGAGAAAAGCTGCTGAAGTGGCAGCTGCTCTAGTAGAATGACTTTGAACAATACCTGGAATCTGTTTGCCATAGTGAGAGTAACAAAACCTTATTCCATGAGCAATCCATTTGGAAATAGTTTGTTTAGAAATAGCCTTACCTAGAGAACTGGAGGCATAAGAGATAAGCAATTGATCAGATTTTCTGAAATCTTTAGTTTTATCCAGGTAAAAATGTAGTTGTCTGCGTACGTCCAATGAATGTAAGATCCTTTCCCCTTTATTTTGAGGATTTGGAAAAAAGGTAGGAAGGTGAATAGTCTGATTTAGAGACACCTTAGAAATCACCTTAGGCATAAATGTAGGATTGGTCCTCAAGGAAACTCTGTCTTGGTGGAAGATAATATATGGTTCCACAGCCATGAGAGCTTGCAATTCTGAAACCCTTCTGGCAGAAGTCAATGCCAATAAAATAGCTGTCTTCCAGGATAAGAACTTGATATCCGAAACCGCAGCAGGCTCAAAAGGAGGCAAAGTAAGTTTCTCCAAGACATAATTAAGATCCCAAGCAGGAACAGGAGGAGTTCTGGGAGGTCTTAAATTCTTAGCCCCTCTCAAAAATTGTCTCACCAGCTGGTGAGAAAAGATGGGAGGATCAGTTTTGAAATGAGCCGAGATAGCAGAAGTATGAAATTTGATGGAGGAAAAGGAGAGGCCTTTAAGCAAAAGGTCAGAGAGGTAAAGCAAAATGGAGGAAATATCAGGCAAAAGAGGATCAGAACCTCGATCCTGCATCCAAATACAAAATCTTTTCCATTTAGAAGCATAAGATTTTCTAGTGCTAGGCCGCCTAGCCTCTAAAAGAACATCCAAAACTTGTTTGGGAAGAGAAGGAGAAATCAAAGGCCTTTGTAGAGCCAAGCTGCCAGGCATAGGGTCTTGATTTGGGAGTGTAGCATTTGACCCTGATGCTGGGACAGAAGAGTAGGGATCAGAGGTAGGATCCAAGGAGGTTCCAAGAAGAGGTGTTTTAAAGTTGGATACCAAAACTGCCGAGGCCAATTTGGAGCTATCAAAATGATAATTTTGGGTTTGTCCTGTTTTATTTTCAGTAACACCCAAGGCAGAAGAGGAAGAGGAGGGAAGGCATATCCCGAAAGATTCCTCCAGCTGAATGACAGGGCATCCACTTTCCAAGCTGTTTTGTGGAAGGACCTGGTGCAAAAGAGAGGCAACTGATGATTGAGATGGGATGCAAACAGATCTATCTGAGAGCAACCCCAAACTGCAGTAATCCTGCTGAATAAGTTGGTGTCCAGCATCCATTTGTGAGGATCCAAAAGGTTTCTGCTTAGGCTGTCTGCTAAGAGATTCTGTTTTCCTAGAATGAATTGAGCTTGAAGATGCAGATTCAGATTTAGAGCTGTGTCCCATAAATTCATGGCTAGTTTGCAAAGGGGGTAAGAGTGAGAGCCCCCTTGCTTGTTTATGTAGCACATGACTGTGGTATTGTCTGTACGAATCAGAAGAGGCCCTGGTTTCAAAAGATTCTGGAAGGCTAGAAGAGCATTTTGGACTGCCAACATTTCCTTCAGGTTGATGTGCCAGAGAAGATGCTCCTTTGTCCAAGAGCCCTGCTGGCAAATGTCTAGAAAATGAGCTCCCCAAGCATAATGCGAAGCGTCCGTGGTTATGATCTGAGAAGGTTGAGGCAGATGAAAGGGATTCCCTTCGTTTAAAGCACAAGCCCTGGACCACCAAAGGAACTCTTATTGGAGGCAGGGAATCAGTGGAATCCTTGTGTCCAGACTGTGGTAATGCTGTGACCATACACTCTTTAGGTACCATTGAAGTTTTCTCATATGAAGCCTTGCATTTGGAATCAACAGGATGCAAGAAGCCATGTAGCCCAGTGCCTGCAGGAATTTCCTTGCAGTGAGCTGAGTTAAAGTAGCCAAGGTTTGGAAAACTGAGGCCAGCTGTAATTGTTTTTCTGGAGTGAGGAAGGCTCTTTGCAAGCTTGTGTTTAGAAGAGCTCCCAAAAAGATCATTTGCTGAGAGGGGATCAGATGTGACTTTTATGTGTTCACTGAAAACCCCAGTAGTAGGAGAAGACGTTGAACAACATGCAGATGTTGAAGCAGAAGGTCCTTGCTGTCCGCCTGAATAAGGCAGTCGTCCAGATAGGGGTAAATTTGAATCCCTTGGAGTCTGCAATAAGCTACTACTGGAGCCAGACACTTGGTAAAGACTCTGGGCGCAGTAGATAAGCCAAAGGGCAGTACAGAGAATTGAAAGTGCCTCGAACCTGCCTTGAATCTGAGGTATTTTCTGCATTCCTGCCTGATGGGAATGTGTAAGTAAGCTTCCTTTAAGTCCAATGTCACCATCCAAGCATCCTGGGAGAGCATTGGGAGAAGTTGTTGTAGAGTAAGCATCTTGAATTTTGGAAGTTCCAGAAAGGTGTTTAATACTGAAAGGTCCAGAATAGGTCTCCATGAGTTTTGTTTTCTTGGGACCAGAAATAGTCTTGAGTAAAACCTTTTCCCATCTCTGAAAGTGGAACAGGTTCTATGGCTCTCATGGCCAATAAAGCGTCCACTTGATTTAAGGCCTCTGACCATTGATGTTTTGGCAGATCTGGTCAACCAATAGACCTTGGCAGAGTATGAAAGTGGAATTTGTAACCTCTTAAAATCACGTCCAAAACCCATTTGTCTTGGGTAATATGAGTAAAATTTTGGTAGAAAAGAGAAAGTTTTCCTCCGAGAGGGGCTTCCAGGCAAAGAGGACCTGTAGCCCAACAGAAATAGTCATTGGGTCTGCTTCCTTTGTGATTGAGATCTGTCTTCTCCCCTTCTAGGTGAAGAAGCAGTCCATTGTCTGGACCTGTAAGAGGCCTGTGCCTGAGCCCGACCTCTGGAGCATCTATATTTTCCCCTGTGAGGCCTGTCGGACATGGGAAAGGACCAATTTTTGGAGGGCCAATTTCTAGAAAATCTAGGAGGCTGTACTTGTAAGAAATCTTTAACAGTCTGCATAGATTTCGCTTTATCCTCCATCTTTTTAATAACCTCCTCAGCTTTAGATCCAAACAAAACATCATGCTGAACAGGGGCATCTAACAATTTAGCCTTAACTTGCTCAGGTAAATTCCGCTCTCGAAGCCAAGCATGTCTCCTGATAACAGTACCAGAGGCTGCGGCCCTACAAGAAGCCTCCAAGGCATCAAAACCACAATGTAAACTATGTTTGCTAACTTGTCCAGTTGCATGCAATACATCCTGTAATTCCTTGTCCTCTGCACATGCAGGTAAGGTAGAAAGTTTTTGTTTCAAAACAGACAAAAGAAATTGCTGATACTTGAACATATGAAACTGGCAATTTAAAGCTCTAATAGAAAGAGTAGCAGAAGTATACACCTTTTTGACCCATCTGTCCAAGGCACGAGAATTCTTTTCAGAGGGAATAGGATTTTTAGATGAAGCGGCCTTAGCAGCCCTGGAGCCCTGAGAAATAGTTTCAGGATCTGCAGAGGGTTCTTGAACAGAAATTGATGGGAATCAGGGACCCTGTAAAATCTATCCGGCTTAGAAGGAGCAGGCGGAAAGGAATCAGGATTCAGGTTAGCTTCAGAGAAAGCATCATCCACAATATCAAGAACAGGAGGAATAGCCAAAGGTCTGTGTTGTGGGAGAAGGAGAAATTCTCTAAGTCTCTTCTTGGAAGCGGAGTAATCCTGACCTTCCCAATGAAAATGCTCTCTCATCTCATGCAAGGTTTCCCCAAAAGAAAAATCTTCAGGGGGAGAAGCAGAGGGAATAGAGTCCTCTGCATCAGAATCCTCATAAGGAGGAAAGGAATAATCCTGGTCAGAGGAAGAGACGGATGACACAGAAGCCTGATCAGAGGAATCATAAGGAATATCCTGTCTAGGCCTTTTTTCAGGAGGGGGGTGAGAACCCCTAATCATAGTAAGAAAATCTTCAGCCATCCTTAATAATTGTTTCTGGGTCTTGGGAGCTGAATCCGTGGAAGCTTGAGAAGAAACCCTTGGCTTAACTGGAGTCTTTGACTTTGCCTTTGTCTTTGTAGTATTGGTGATATGAGAAGGCCTGAAAACCCCTTCAGAAGCCGGTACCTGCACAGCGGTTCCGGACCCATCTGAAGGAGCGACGTCCGAAGGTCCTGCAGCAGATAAAATACTGGGCCTAGTTGGCTCCCCATGGGAGTCCGTGTCGGCCATCGGTTCCGAAGTGGCTGACGACAGGGGCTGCAAAAGCGTCTCACTGATGACAGCCAAACCCAAAGCTGGCTCCGGCTGCAAAGTATCCTGTTTGGACCTCGGAGGCCTATCCTTGTCCTTGCGTTTTTTGTGAATTCCGATTGTCGGTAAAGTATCCGACGACATTCTATAATTGAACCGTCTACCGAAATAATTCAAGGCCCAATCGC
The DNA here is from genome assembly GCF_019279795.1 of Protopterus annectens. Lineage (NCBI taxonomy): Eukaryota > Metazoa > Chordata > Ceratodontiformes > Protopteridae > Protopterus > Protopterus annectens. Next base: position 308,472,087 of record NC_056725.1, on the reverse strand, counting down.
ACCTACGCTTAATAGTACGAGAATTAAACCTGGCACAAAACCGACAGCAAGAAACGTTGTGGTCAGGGCCTAAGCAAGGAAGACAGTAAGAGTGGAAATCTTTATGAGGTATTTGTTTTCCACACGATATACAATTATTAACTTTTTCTGACATCGGAGGAGCAAGAAAAAAGTTTCCCCAACGGGGTACTTAGCTTGAGAAGAGAAGAAGAAGATTTCGGACCGACGACAAGCAAAGCACGTTGTCCGGAATCCGCCAACCAACAATTTGCGAGCTGCTTTCCACCGCACGACAAGAAAGACTGGAGAAGATGGCGTCGGCTGTCAGCTTTATACCTCTACATTCTGACGTCAGGGTACTTGCTGGTACAGCCGACGCCGGACCCAGACTTTGGAATTCTGGCCGACCTCGGGATGCCTGCCGGCAGGAATACTCTACAGTTATGACTGCAACAGTGAAACACGAAGAACATCAAGGGATACAAAAACAAAAACTGAATTGGTTGACACAGACACATCCAGCTGTACAATTGCAATCTAGTGAGGACAGCTGATTAGCATTCTTATTAAAAGAAGAAGAAAAGGCTTTATGTGAAATTCCAGCAACTCTTTGATCAACAGGCAAGTCAGATGTAGGACTTATTCGAACAGCAGGACCAGTTACAATTACCCCAAAGTCAGCTTTTAGACCACAGAAAAGACAATACCCTTTGAGAAAGGATGCAGAAATAGGAATTAAGCCTATAATAGCAGCATTACTCAAAGAAGGAGTACTGGTAGAATCTCCTGATTCACCATGTAATACACCCCTATTTCCTGTTAAAAAAGCAAGTGGGGAATGGCGGATGGTACAAGATTTACAAGCTGTAAATAATGCAGTAATACCTAGAGCACCTACGGTGCCAGACCCACGTACTTTGTTAAATGATTTAGAACCGCAACAGAAATATTTCTCTGTGGTAGATATTAGCAATGCTTTCTTTTCAATACCTATACATCCTGATAGTCAATATTGGTTTGCATTTACATTTCAGGGTAAAAGGTATACATATACTCGACTACCACAGGGATATTGTGAGAGTCCAACAATATTTGCACAAGAAATGGATAGCAACCTGGCAGGGTTTACCCCACCGGGAGGTAGTCAAATTCTACTTTACGTAGATGACATCTTGCTATCAGCCCCCACCCAGCAACAGTGCAGGGAGGATACTGTAGCATTATTGAAATTTTTAGCAACACAAGGACACAAAGTAAACAAAAGTAAGTTAGATACTTGGGATATGTAATATCCAATGAAGGTAGAATACTAGATGAGGAAAGAAAAACAGCAATTTTGCAAGCACCCAAACCAACAACCAATAAAGAAATGATGTCTTTCTTGGGTACAACTAATTTTTGTCGGAGTTGGATACCAAATTATACTTTGGAATCTGCTCCACTGAGTGACTTGATATATAAGACACCAATGGCAGCACAAGATATCTTACAATGGACACCCGAAGCAAAAACGGCTTTCTGCAGGTTGAAGCAGTTGATAGCTTCTTCATTAGATTTTGGACTTCCAAATTATCACAGACGTTTTTTTCAGATCGTAGATTGTAAGCAAGGATATATGACGTCAGTACTGACGCAACAACATGGGGACAAGCAATGCCCCGTAGCCTACTATTCATCACAGTTAGACCCAGTGGCGCGATCTTTGCCTCACTGTGTATAAGCAGTAGTTGCAGCCACAATGGCAGAACAGGCTTCAGCCTCAGTGGTGTTATTCCATCCTCTCACATTGAGAGTGCCTCATGCAGTTGCAATAATTTTACTGCAAGAGAAAGTGGCATACCTTTCTCCTGCTAGACATCTTTCATGTATAATTATACTGCTGAGCCAGCCTCATATGACAATTGAACGATGTACAACATTGAATCCATCAGCAATACTTCCAACTCCTGTGGAGGGCACACCACACAGCTGCCTGCAGGAAATTGAACAGTTAGCTTTACCTAGACAAGATCTTACAGATATGCCCTGGATAATGCCGAGGTGATATATTACGTGGACGGCTCATGCAGAAGGGGTCCTACAGGGAAGAATCTGGTAGGGTATGCAGTAGTTACAGACACTGAAATTTTAGAAGCTCAATCCTTACCACACAACCTATCTGCACAAGCAGCAGAATTGATAGCTTTGACGAGGGCATGTTCTTTAGCAAAAAACAAGTGTGTGAGCATATATACTGATAGTCAATATGCTTTTTCTACAGTACATGTATTTGCACAACAATGGAAAAATAGAGGAATGATAACATCCAGTGGAAAACCTATTAATCATGCGCAATTTATTTTGGAGTTATTAGAATCTATTCAGTTACCTACCAAAGTAGCTATTTGTAAATGTGTAGCTCATACAAAACAACAGGATAAGATTTCGAAAGGCAATGCACGAGCTGATGCAGCTGCAAATCAAGCAGCCTCAGACATCAGTAAGGTGGGCATAGCTTAAATGTTAAATATATATAAAATTGTGTGCTTCCTGTTTCATGTCAGACAAAATTCTGTACTTGTACGTTTTTTGCCTCCTGGTGTACACTAGTAAACTTTTGAATCTAAACCTCCTGTGTATTGAATTCTTAATTTTATTTAACACAGCCACACATCACCACTAAACCTGCTTGCACTACTGAAGGCTCTTGAAATTAAATTTGTCACTTTTTTCCCTTAGCAGGTGAGCTTCTATGTGCACCAATCAGCAACAAACAACTGCAAAAAGGGCAGACAAGGCATAAAATAACAGAAGAAGTTGTAAGGTCCTTATAAATTAAGGATGACAAATACATGCAGCATTGCCTTGACACATCTTAAACTGTCTTACACTTACCATGACTCGTTCAGGTAATTGGAAGCCAATTCTTAAATATCTGCTTTCACACTTTATAACATACTTGTGACATCATGTACTGCAACTGCTAACATAGGCAAGAATTACAGATAATCTTTTCACAGCAAAACATTGCAAACAGCAGGTCACAAGGAGCATAGGTGACATTCAGCATTTGTCACACAAGCATAATTAGGGTGTCTAAGCAAAATTTCAAACTATGTGGCAATGCTTCCAGTTGACACTATTATCAGAAGTAGCCATAGTGGAGATTAGTACCTCAGACCAACTCTGATAATTCTATGAAGTCAGTGTATTTAAAGTTGGTGCTTAGAGTTAAGTACAGAAAAAAGGTGTGTTTCATTCACTCACTACAATTTGGAGGGCTTAAAGCCATGCAGTGTTACCAGGAGTCATTGTGCTATTAAAGGCTACTGAAATTATACTGTATTCGTCATTATGTTCCCTTTAGCGTTGAACTGTGTTTGCAGTCTACTGAGCAGCATGCAAATGGGAAAAGAAAAAAATAATAATTTATAATCAAAAAGAAAAAAACACAAACATGACTAATAGTTGCATTCTTCAACAGATTTACCATAAGCAGGAACAACGCATCATTTTCACATCTGCTTCACATACTACAAGAAGCATGTAGGTTGCACATCCTCAGCATGTCATGTAGTATAAATGCTTCAGAAATGGTACATACAGACAATAACAGGAGGACAGGCTTGGCACAGTGCAGAGAAAATTATTCAGAACACAAATTGTTCCACTAACAGCTACTGTAATGATGAATTACTATGAGAGTTCATACAGCATATTTGACAGACCTGACCACATTACTCACATAAATCCTTTGCTGTTATAATAATTTTCAACCCGTCATATGATACAACATCCCCAGCTACTCTTATTATTAATAATGACACCAGGCGACTGTACAACTGCAACACATTTGCAACATCAACTGTCATGAAGTAGCGGTAAAATATGGAACATTTATGACATATTTTAGCATATGCATTTCATTTGCAACGTATTACTATTATACAGTTATTATATATCCAGTTTAAACAAAAATATCTGCAAGCCAAATTGAAAACCTGCATCATCTATGCCAATTATTTAAACTCTTTCCATATATACCTTGTGCTACAGTGATACTTAGGTGAGGTGTAGAATTTCTGTACCTCTGTCACTCTAAAATGCACTAATGATGGCATTCCAATTTAAATTTCTCATTTTGTACCTTGGCAGTGGACTCTTATTCACTGCTACATAATGCTGCCAGTCCAAAGTGCACTTTGCCAAAATGCATGCAAAGGATGAATACCATAAAAATAAACATTTAAATAATAGCAGCCAGCCTTAAATAATAATGACAATATTGCATTTGCAGATGTCATTACTTTGGCTTACAACCTGATGATATGCTCAAGAAACATGCATTAATTCTCCCAAGCAACACACTATCTGGCTTTGAACCCTCAATTCAGTGCAATAACAACAGACACTCAGTTGTGTTTCTTATCCATCTTTGCCACCAACACAAGCTTAGAACAGAAATCAGAAAATGTACATTCCATAGAGATCTGACTTAGCAGGCCATCAAATTGCAGGTCCACCAGAAGAAACATCAGAAAATGTTCCTTTCTCATTTGCTTGTACGTGCCTAGATGGATGTGATATTAACAACAAGTTTAGGCTAATAATAGCCCACATTATATTAATGTCAGGTTGCCAGCACTGCAGTTCCTTCTTCCCTTTATTTTCTGAGCATCTTCCCCTTCTCTCAGCTTAACTAACTGAAATACAGCAGATAATACTGCCATCCAGTAGTCAGTTGCACAGCTGCTGTCCTCGTTACAGAAATGTTAACAGAAGGGATGTAATGCTAATGTATTATTTTATTTTAGGGGAGGGGGCATAACGTGTGTAGTCCTAAATAAGCACTGTGTGTTCAATTGTTTTGTGCTGAAATTGGTAGCACAGGTTTTATTTGAGGAGAAAATTTTCTATGTGCTACAAATGTGCTTTTTTTCTTTTTTTTTCTGTTTCATGTCATACAGGATGGTACTCAGGACATGTTCCACACAAGCCACCATTCAGTGATGCAGAGAACAAGGTTATCATTGAAGCCTTACACTACCATGGATCCTTCTTGTCTGACAGAGGCAGAGGTGATATGCTGCCAGAGAAAGCATATAGAAGAAAGTGGTCACTAACATTAATGCGGTGGATGACCATGCCAAAAAATATAATCATGTGTGGCACCATGCCACTGATATGATTACAGAGGTCAGCAAGAGGACAGCTGCAGTTACACTTGAACATGTGGTTACAAGGAGTGGTCTTGCTACTGAACCACCACTCACTGAAACTGAGGATTTCCTGTCCACTATCTGATATTGTGACAGCTGTGTATAGGGTTCACACAGACTCACTGATGTTGGTGCTAATGTGAAGGACAGACCAAGTGTGTCCACAGAACAACTTCCTGGTATGCTATGTATAAGGCATTAACTGCCATTCTAGACACCTTTATCTGTTAATACTTGTTATACTTCTGATATAGCTTGACACATCAAGACATGTTACCTACAAGACAAACAGCCCAGCAGAGATTGCAGGGGTTGGGGTAACAGGCCAGTCTAACTGATTCTGAGATATTTCTTTGGCAGATAAGTAGAGCATTACTCTCTGTCCTTGTGTCATGTACTGTATGTTGTGATGGTTATTAGTCTTCTTTTCACTGCCTTCCTCTTTTGCAGGGACATCAGAATTAACATCTGAAAGACCACCTGCACATGGTAATCACAAACTTTCTTTGCTTAGTAATACGCATTAGATAAATGTAAGTCTAAAAACAGAGTAATTATTGCATGTTTTTGCATCTGAAATTGTTTAACATGAGTTTCTAGAACACAGTTTGGATAATTTCTAGTCCCTATTTCACTCTGAACAGGCATGTTCCACAAGGCCCTCAGAAGAGATTGTGTGAGTCCTAAATGTGGCACATTCTGAGACACATGACTACCTCAACCATGTGGTTGACTCATTGGATAGGATGAGTGACAGACTGGATTGGGAACTGTCTGTGATGGAATGGCTGCTGGGGGAGGGTTAGAATCCATGTATCTGTAGACCTGCACCATCATCTGCTGTTAGCCAATGTTGCCATGCCAGATCCCACTTCCTCTGCTCCTTCGGTGATTGAGGTGTCCACACCCAAACATGGTAGGCCATAGTGTTATGATCTTGCATGTAATTGTAAAGAACTTGTCCGACAGACATCACTCACATTCAGGTAGCACTCCTACTTCAAACCAGAGACATGGAAGTGGCAGTGCAACTCCCGGCATACGCCCAGTAAATGGACTTGTGGAACATCACCCCTAGCAAACCTTGTATAAAGCTAAGAGGTGTGCCATATGTGTGAGTCATGATAACTGCCTGGATTGCCAGCCCATATATTAAGGATGATCCCTTGAGCATAACAAACAACCTGGAAGTTTATTGAGTGGATCACCTTCCTTTTGATGTATGTCCTGCCATGTTCACCAAATGGGGCTTACAGCATAAAATTCCTGCATTGTTCTTGCTATCTCCACTGGGATGTGGGGAAAATAGATAAACCCTGTTGCATGCTCTAGCATAACATTAAGAAGTTGATGCAATATTCTGGAGGCTAAGGCCTGTGGCACACCTAGTATATCACCTGTAGGCCTTTGGAATGTACCAGTAGCTGATATCCTTAATGCTACACATACCTTAGTTTTAGCTGGTATCAGTTCTCCTTGATTTTCCTTGAGTCTGAGGTGGGGATGGCAGAGGCTTCCAGGTTCCTGGAGTGTTTTCCTGTCCACTTTATATCAGTCTAATATTTTGATATCATGCAGTCCATGTTATGTTAAATGGAGTCTGAAAACCCTTATTCTCCTTGGCCAAGGTCTATCAACAGCATCAGCATAGCTTTGAGCCTGTTGCACATACACAAGCAAGAGAAAAGCATTAGCAGCCCCTAACATTGATTTTTTTCTAAGTGTGATAGTGCTTGTATTCCAATAGGTTTTGGAGTTCATGGCGAAAGGGTACACAAAGTGTACACAATTGCTTTATAACTTCTGAATAGCTCCACCATCTTGGATTGGTTAATTAGCATCTCCTTTGGCTAGTTATAATTAACTAGCATAAGCATACACTTTTGTATAGAGTTGTTTAATGAATACAAAACAGTGAGCCATCATGTGCTCATCATGATGCAGCAAGCACACAATAGCAGTGTGCCATGCAGCCATTCATGAATCTAGCTCCATATCTTTCTTTTTAAGGTATGCACTGTTTTTATTGTGCATAGTTATTTATGGTTAAAATTTGTCTTTTAAATTATACAGTTATTTAATAAACACTTTTAATTGTAATATTTTACATGCAATTTTTGAAAAAAATGTTAATAAATCTAAGTTAATATACTTCCAGCAGAAAGACACCATAGTTGTAGTCCCACTGTTCGGGTAACAAACTGAATACTGCCCTTTCTCCAACTATTATATTCCACTTCCTAGTGTGTTGCCTCCCTCCCCTCTTTGTTGTTCAGTCCTCCCCATCATCACTTGTCTTCCCTCTGTATGTATATGTGCCTATCCGTTGTCAAACCAAATCCTTTATGACAGCACATTAAATCCACTGCAGGGTACAAATTTAATAAAGCTTACATGGTAATTTTTTTCTGTGTGAGCTTTGCAGTGTGATGCAAACACCAGCTCAGTGAGTTTTAGATTCATTAAACTCTGTGTAGAGGTGCACAATCACACGCATTCACACTCAATAACGGAAATATTTTTTGGAATGCATATTTCAGCATAAGTAACTGAAATTTAAGCTAATGAAGTGAAACAACATTCAACAACCTTCAAAATAACCATGTAGACTCTGTGTCCATGTTGGTAGTACAGTCTACATGGAAGCAAGGCCATGTAAAAGTCCAGAAATATGGACAGAATGTCCACAAAATTGTAACAACACATATATAATTGGTAATATATACAATGTGAATGTCCACAAGCATCAGTGGGATGTGTCAAATTAGTATACATTTAAAATATTTTTTACCACGTTTGCATAGTGCGCCACTTGCTGCAAATGGTTTCAAATATAAATAACAGAAAAGTCATTGAAAAGAGGAGTATAACATAGTGTCACAATAGGCGACATAAAAGACTAATACTGGTAGCATTCATCTTTTTTGTTGTTACTTCTCTCATTCCCTCCATCTCTCTCCCTCCTGCATGCCATTTTGGTGATGTGTGAGTGTTAATTTTACTTATTAATGGAATTTGTATGACTTAAAAGCACACATGAATTTCTGCACAGATAATTTAACTCAGAATTCCAGTCACTAAACAACCTGCAAAAGAAAAAAAACAGCTCACGGCAGCCTGTTTCACCTTCAATAACACTGTAGGTTTTTATTCTGTACTAGAATTGTTAGCTTTGCGGCTAGTCATGCATCGCCATAACGTACTGATAGTCTTCTCATTCCTTTCCCCTCAGTCCCAATCCACTCTGTGCCCTTCCCCTTCCCCTAGTATCAATCTTCACTGCTTACATTCCCTAGTCCTCCCTATCTGACTAAATTGTGTCTTTGCAGCTTTCCTGATCAAGTGCTTCACCTATGCAGCTTAGCAGACTGTTTCTTAAACTCTATCCTCATTATTATTTGTCCTTGGTCTATATCCTAATGCTAAACTTTGCTATCCGTCTCTAAACTCTGGACAGTTAACTTAAACTGGATCGACCTTCCCAGCTAGCCAGTACTTACTGTTTTTCACTTGCTTGGTTGGGCAGCTCTGATTCCAATGCTGGGCTTTTTAGTTTCACTTCTTCATTTCTCTCTTCCCGTTGATGTAGTTTGTTAGTAGCTCTCTCATCTCTTGATTCCTCTTCTCTCCCATGATCCCTTGCATCTGTTAAAATACTGTGTTTGGCATCCTGCACCATCATTTTTGTTGTTACTTCTCTCATTCCCTCCATCTCTCTCCCTCCTGTACTCTGTTTTCATGATCTACAACCGCTAATTTGATTTATTAAGGAATTCATATGACTTAATGGTAGCACGTATATTTCAGTTTAGCAGTTATTTCCTTATGCAATCTCATTATTCTGTATTGCTACTGCTTGGGCTGTATCTAGATGTCTTACTTTGCTGTTAGCCTGTAATGTATTAAAACACTCAGTTTTTCCATAAAAGACGAATGCCGCTTGCTATTGAACTGATTAAAAAGGCAATGATTTAGGGTTAACTGCAGGCGATTTTGAAAGACTTTATATCTTTTAACATGCAATTATCCTCTGTGTATATGTTCTTATATAGACATTAACTGCATTTCAATTTAGAAAGACACATTGATTTTATGCACGGCATTATGTAATGTCTTAGCGTGCTTGTGTAGAGATTTAATGGTTCACACATTAGACCAGGCTTTTTTGAATACACAGAGTATAATTGTAAGTACACTAATGCTGTGCAAACAATTTAGTGGTGATTTATCTGTGGTTAACTGATGTAGACTGCTGGCTTTTATGCTTAGCAATCCTTGCTATAGCCTTTGCTTTCATATGTTAATACCTAACCTCTGTATCACAACATACCTACTGTTTCTTTTTTCTCCTTGCTCTTATTTTCTATATTCCACATAGTCTTTAGAATTCCCTAATAACGTTATCTCTCCTTTCTTTTACTCTGCTTACAGACACACACTCATTATAATCAACAAAGCAGTCTCAATACCCACAACCCAGTGAATTTCTGCACAAATAATCTAACTCGGCATTCTGGTCACTAAACAACCTTTAAAAGGAAAAAAAAAAACAGATCCCTGCAGCCTGTTTCACCTTCAGTAGCACTGTAGGTTTTATTCTGTACTGTATCACTGCTGTATAATAACATTGTTAGCTTTGCGGCTAGTCATGCATCGCCATAACCCAGTCCCAGTCCACTCTCTGCCCTTCCCATAGCATTAATCTTCACTGCCTACATTTTCTAGCAATCCCTAGCAGACTAAATGCCATCCTCACAGAATTCCTGTTCAAGTGCTTCAGCTAGCGAGCTTAGTAGACTGTTGCTTAAATGCTATCCTCGTTATTTTTATTTTTCCTTAGTCTGTACCTAATGCTAAACTTTGCTGTCTATCTCTTAATTATGAACAGTTAACTTGCACTGGATCAAACTCCCTAGCTAGCAAGTACTTACTGATTGTTTTTTGCCGGGTTGCTTGGGCAGCTTCAGTTCCAGTTTCAACCCATTCTGTTTGTCCTTGCTATGCTCAGGTTCACTGTACTCCCCTACCTACCCCCATTCCCACACACCCCCACACACTCTACACTTATATTCTATCCACCTAGACCACTCTCTATAGCCACTCCTTACTTCCCCTCAAACATCCTATCACTCGACCACTCCCTCCAGCCACACCCACCATCCTAACACCTCTCACTTCCTCTTCATACAGGAACTGCTCTCAAACATATTCTTATCCCTAACTCCCTCTTCTCCTGTTTCTACCTTATCACTCAATATGATTTGTCTACTGCTAACTACAACTCTTTTGTGTATTGTCTTTACCTCTGCCTCCTATCATCACACCCTTAAAAACACAAACACTGCCCCTATGCTTCCCTATCTACAACCCCCAACCACATGTACATTTCTCATTGCCCCTGCACTATTCAACTAAAATGGCACTCACCTACACAAAATAAAAGTATTTCAACAGCCATCTATCACCAAAAGCAAAGCCCAAACATTGCTTAATAATCTCCATCTATTTACTATTCAAACTGACTATTCTCAGGGGATGTACATCCCAACCCAGGACCAAACACCAGCTCCTCTTTTCTCATTCATCTTTCCTTCTCCTCTACACTTTCCTCTTCTCAGACTTACTCCCCCACAACAATAAAAAAATTAGCTATACTATCTCTTAACATTTAAAGTATTCTAGACAAAGTCACTAAACTATACTCCTGGATATCACTGCACACCACTGACATTCTCATCCTGTCTGAAAACTGGCTTCAACCCCACATGTCTGACAGTGAAATCTTAGTTACTGGCTATGATATCATCCACCAGGACAGACTCAAGAAAAAAGGAGGAGGTGTACCTGCCCTGTACTCTGAAAATATCTTCCTCTAGTCTATATCTATCTTACCTCCTAATCTCCACCCTGCAGAAATCCTCTTAGTAGACTGCAAAGTAAACAATCATAAAAAGATAGCTATTGCTGCCATATATATTTCTTCAGAAAATAATAGCTCTACCCTTTGAATTCTTTCTTTCCTGGATTGCACAAACCATCTGCTATAAAACAGTTATACTAGGGGATGCCAACATAGATTATAAATCTCTAACCTCTGACTCTCCAAACACCAGCATTAGCCTCTATGGCTTCTCTCTACTAATCACTTCCCTTACTTATCTGAATAAAGGCACTAATACCTGCACTATGCTTGACTGCATCCTCACTTCCAACACTGCCCTCTACCACAAACCTTCCACACTGTCTGATACCCTAAGTGACCACCTACCAACATCTATTCAAAGACCGCCCCAACTCTATAAATCCCATCAATACAATGACTACTGCAAATGTTCAAACCTCCATATTCTCTCCTCAATCAACTGGTCCTATCTCCATCACCTCCCCCTTGAAGATGTTTTACAATTTAACATCTTCCTAAACACTTTTAACTCAGAAGTCCCCATCAGGAAAATTAGAATAGAATCTAATTATGATCCTTAGATAACTCAAGACACTTGCTCCCTAATTTATAAGACAGATAATGCTTGGAAAAACTGGACAAAAAATACCCCCCCCCCCCACACACACACACTAATCTACAATGCTACAGAGAACTCTGTAACTTAACCAAAAAAAACAAGTTAACCTTGACAAAATAAAATTCTATCTAAAGCCACAAAACAACCCCTACACCAACCAGAAAAAAATCTGGAATACAATAAATAAGCTACTATAGCCAGATAAGTTGTCCACACCTAATCCCTCCCCAATTCTTCTGCCTTAAACACTGCTACTCTTCTTAACTGCTTCTTCATTGACTCCATTCTGAACTTAACTAAATAAGACGCAACTGTCTTCCCCACCACTTCCCTGTCTGTTCAACAACACAGCCTCCTCCTCTCTCAATACTGTCACCACTTCCTACATTCAATCACTTCTCAGTAAACTCAAATCTGGCTCTCCCTTTGCTGATAACGTACGTTCTCTTTTTCTTAAACTAGCTGCAGAATCCATCACATATCCCATTTCCATACTAATAAATAGATCCATCGAAAAAAACATAGTTCCAGATATATGGAAGAAATTTTATATAATACTCTTACGCAAAGGAGGTAAATTTGCTGACCCTTCAAATTTCAGGCCCATAACCATACTCTCTCTCTCCCCTATCAAAGATTCTTGAAAAGTGCATTTACAAACAGCTCCTTGACCATTTTCTACACCAAAACATCATAACACCTACCCACCATGGATTTTGTCCTAATCACAATACTTCCACAGCACTAATAGCCTTCACACAGACTATCTCTGTACTTTGGAACAACAATAAACTAGTGTGTTTATTCCTTCATCTCACTAAGGCCTTTGACACCATTTCTGACAAACCTACTTCTGTCTCAATTATCCTACCTTCATCCCTTCAACTGTCCCCTTTCCTGGTTCACTAGCTACCTTCCCAACATATTTCAGTCTATAAAGTGGCTTCCAGTCCAAACTGGGGTTATTCAAGGATCCATCCTTGGACCCCTTCTATTCAACATTTTCAATAACAATCTCTATACTTCCAGTCCTCCCTCCTCTCTAATAAAATATGCTGATGACTCTACAATAATTTCCTCTTCTGACAATCTCTCCCACCTCATCACTCTTACCCAAGAATCTCTCTGCTCAGTTGAAAAATGGCAAACATCCAACCAACTCTTATTTAACACTATGAAAACAAACCTCCTCCTTTTCCTCCCTAAATCTCTCCAACACCTCATATCTGCTTTCACTGTCTCCTCCCTCAACAACACAACTATTAACGTAGAGCCCCAGACTAAACTATTGGGTGTCATAAACTATTGGGTGTCATAATTGACAACTAACTAAAATTTGATCTTCACATTGAACAGTCTATTAAAAATATTAATATAAAACTTGGCCTGCTCTATCAAAACAAAAATTCCTCACTAATAAATCTCTCTTGCACAAGCCTATCTACTACCATCCCTACCATATGCTGCCCCAATCCTTACAAATCTACAATCTAATATTTTAACTAAACTTGTACTTGCATATAATAAATTAGCCAGATTTGCAGCAAATCAACCTTACCCACACACCACTGCTTACCTCTAAAAAAGACTACAGTCGCTAGAATTCCACCAACAACTCCTTCTGCCTCAGCTACACATGACCCACTCCATTCTAAACCAACCCAACTCTGTCCTGGTCTCTCTACCCTCATATCTCTCTGTACTCCAAATCATACTCTCCGTAGTTCTGACCAACACCTCCTGGAAACTTACAAACCCAAAACAAAAAATTGGCAAACTTCTCTACAGTCACTGTGTTCCCAGTGCTTGAAATAAACTGCCACTACATGTAAGAACAATCATTAACACTAATTGTTTCAAAAAAACTTTAAAAAACCACCTATTAAACTTATGGACCTGCCCCTGCCAAGAGCCTACTTAATATTCCTCTCTACTCTGTTACTATCTAACCCCTCCCTTACTCCTGTTCTCCCCCCTTAGATCTAATTTTATTTTAATCTTATATTTGACCTATAAAATTAATAAATTCTACAGACTCACAGCCCCAATGTTTTATTTAGTGTTTTTTTTTTTTTTTTTTTTTTTTGGGAACAGGAAAAAAATGCTGTTCTGATTGTTCGCTGTTTTGGATTTTTGACATTTAGGGGTCGATATAACAATGTTCTATCATCTGATTGTTTGTTGTTATAATATAGACCCTATATATATATATATATATATATATATATATATATATATATATATATATATATATATATATATATATATATATATATATATATATATATATGTGTGTGTGTGTGTGTGTGTATGTAACCATCCAAACAAATATACTGCAAATCACCTCTGTGTGATTGCTACACTACTTAACCTCTTTAGTCATGTAATTTGATGTAACTACGTAAATATCAAAGTAAATGTATTGAGTGTATGTATAGGAAATAATTGTATCTGATTACCCTAATGCTAAATTTCTTAAGTGATTTATATCATGTATTGCATCTTTTATCTTTTGGAGCTTTTTTCCTCTGGTCTCCACTGAAAAAGGGCATCTGCCCCGTCAGACTAACCCGGTCAATAAATGTCAAATAAATAAGTAATACCCTGCCTTCTGTCTTTTAAATCATCCTCCCGTTCTGTTGCACAGCTTACACAGCTACTAACCATGTAGACTCCAGGCTGTTAACATGGCTATTATGCAAATAAGTGCAAAAAACAATGGATTTGTTGAATCACAAAAAGCAGGTACTGTGTAGGGCTGTTCACTTCAATGACATAAGGAGTGTGTGTCAGGTAACTTTGTTGTTTTTTGGGGTGTTTTTCACATGTTTGTGCAGTGCACTGCTTCATGCAAACATTTATGCAGATGCATACCTTGAATATGTGACCAGACCACCCACATATCAGACATGAGCTAAACATCCAAAAATAAAAACTGGATGCATTCAATCAATATTACTGAGCACTGCTGGGCATTGCACAAACCTGGTAAATGGGGCTGCACTCTGCTCATTTCCTCCAGTTATAGGACTTTGCATAACTGTTCCTGTGGCAAGAGGTGTTAGGTAGTGGACTGAAATACAGAAGCTCCATTGTTCAAGTACAGGGTATAGTAACTTTCCTCATAAAGTTCTGACATTGCAGCTTATAGAAATGAAGTGTAATTAGCATTTTCTGTATGTTTCATGACAACAGGGATGAAAATATAACATTTTTACATGCCTTACCTTAGGTATCTACAGCTGTGCTTTGCTGCACACCAGTGCACATAGTGTACTACTGCACACTGAAGCAGGACCTTTAAATCATGTTAATTATATCCTAAGCAGACAAATTCCATCTTAATTAGCCAATACTGCATGGTGACCTATTCAAGAAATGTATAAGTATACATAAAGCCTAGATTCTGATTTTCCCTTGATACCTCAAGACCATTCGAGTAGAGACTTGGAAATTTTAACTGGGATAATTACAGGGGCTGCCACAGCTATTCTACATCTGCATGTGCTAGAGGCTGAAGTCAATGCTGCTGGTGCTGCTGGCAATAGGCCTAGGCCGAGAAGGAGAAGAGTGTTCAGACCCAGGGTAACCTTCCAGATGCTACATGTGTTGGAGATTGTAGAGCACTACAAGGTGGACAGGAATATATTACAGAAACTCTGTGAGCTCTGCCACCCACTACTCAGAGCCAGAGCCAACCAAGGGGAGCCCATCCAAGTGGAAACTAAGGTATGTGTAGCACTTAGGATATTAGTTACAGGTACTTTTCAAAGAACAGCTAGGCATCATCATCCAGGATACTTCACCAGTTTTTGGATGCTATGCTCCTACATGCCAGTGAGCACATATCATTTACCCTTACTCCAAAGTGGAGGACCAGCAATATGCAATGGTTCTACCATGTAGCCCACTACCCTGAAGTGCTTAATGCCATAGATTGCACTCATGTACATATCAAGGCACCACTGGTGAGCAGGGTAGAATCTGCATTAACGGCAAGGGATTCTGCTCCATTATCTCCCAAGTCATGTGCAATGCACATGGAATTATCTTGAATTTTTGTGCTGGCAACCCTGGCAGTTATCATGGCACCCATATCTGGCAAACATCACAGATGTACCCATATGTATGCTGGGGGGGGGGGGGCATCTCACTGGGCCATTTTCTGGGGGATGCTGGCTATGTCCTGGAACAGTTGATGATGACATCCATCAGAAATGCACACACACCCACAAAAGAACAGCATAATGAGGCACACACACAAACTAGGAATATCATAGAGCATGTGTTTGGGCTTCTAAACTCACAGTTCTAGTGCCTAGATATATCTAGTGGAGCCTTGCAGTAAACTCCATGCACATGTGCACAAATATTTACAGTATGTGCTATGCTCCACAATCTGATCTTGTAGAAACAGCTGCAGCAGGATCAGCAAGGGAAGGGACACACATCCCCCCACCATTGCCTAGGTAACCACAGTCACAGTCACAGGAGGTCTTGGAGGAGGAACATCAGGATGGTATCCTTGTGGCCAGACATAGGAGTGCTCAGTATGCCCTTGCTTTGGCTAAGAGAGAACGCATAATGCATTCACTAAACACTTAGGGATCTTGGGACTAATACCTTTCTCCTACTTACATGCATACATTAAAAATGATGCTAGGCAACTCACATAACCTGTACCTATCCATGTATTTGCTGTGCACTGCTTGCATCAGACAGAGTCAGCCCTGAACTACAGATGTGTCAAATGCTACATTTGCAAGGTAGGTCCTTAACCTAGACTGTAGTCTTGTGGAATATTATGACATATCCTTTGTATCTATGAACTTGGTACAGTATACAAGTAAATAGTGGTGTACTTACACAGAAAATTAAGGAAAATGTGACTAATGACATTATTTTACTAGTAAGCATCCATTTGTAATTAGTAGGCCTCATGCAGGAAACCTTCATACAGTCTATCAGCAGCAGATTACTGGTACATCATTCAAGGCAGAAGATGGAAAGTGAAAGTACACATTGCAGTTTCTGACTTCAGACTTGTCTGTATCCTAACAGTAGATGTTGTTTGTTCCCCCACCTCCCAAAACAAAGGTGTCCTCTTATAACTGCCATAACTGTAACATATCTATGCTGCTCCCAAACACATGGCAAATGGTTGTTTGTCACAATTGTTATCCCCCACATTTCCAGGAGAATACTATAGATTTGATCATAAATTGTATGTGTTAGGTAACTCATGTATAGCAGTGTACATTATTATGTAGGTGGTTGTGTGATGTATGACCCCTGTTCTGGCAAGCTGCTTCTGTAGCCAAAAGGAATAAGGCAGCCATTCTGTCTGATGAAGCTGCAATGTTGTTGAAGGTTTGAATCTTGATATAAGTAAGATTTTGGATGTGTACTTGCAAGAGCTTGTGTTTTACAGAGTGTCACTCTGTGTCTCATACTGTTATCAACTTTGTTTTGTCTTAATTACACATTTACATGATCCAACACATGGTTAAAATATTTTTGATAAGGCTTAGCTGGTTTGAGAGCAGCAGTGCAGAAATGGTGAAAGAGTGAATAGGGTTTATGTCTGACTGCCAACCATAGACACCGGATAAATTTAATTAATGCCATTAGTAATTGGGAAATCCTGGCCTGGATTAGGGATAGGAATGGGTTGTAGTAGCAGGTATATAGAACATAATAGTAAAACGTAGATGTGAGCAATGCTCTTCACATTTGCACACTGCTTACTGATGCACAAACAATACAATAAAGGCAAAAGCGCATGCATGTGTACTTAGTTAACCACTGCGCACATTTGATGCTTTTTGCACTAAAGCATTCTCTCTCTGCCCCCCCCTCTCTCACTATATATATATATATATATATATATATATATATATATATATATATGTGTGTGTGTGTGTGTGTGTGTGTGTCCATAGTACCCTACATACCTATCAAGCTCTTAGAGTAGAAAATCAGGAGAAAGCAACAAATAATGGAGGCAAAGGCCCAAAAATAGGGACACTTTATAAATATTGCAATTACAAACATAGAAAGGTGATAAATTAACAGGGGTTGTATTTCCCTAAGTTTGCTGAAGGATATGACATTTGAAAATCAGATGTCTGCCATTATTTACTGACCTAATGTTTCAACCATTCATCACTGATTTTCAGGATACCACAATGTTGTTTGAAACAGACTACAAACATGAGTCAAACTTCTGTACATTGTGCAAAAATTTGCACATTTGAGAGGTATGGTGCCCTATCATCCTCAGACACTATGTCTCCACTAAGACTATATATGGAAACATTGTAAACTGGGGGCACAATATAAGTATGTGTACACATATTGACAAGCTATCCCTTTGTTGCCCCACCAGCAATGACACCAACAAGCAAACCAACCCTGGGTCACCTTGAGTTTTCCACACATGTATCAACCCCTGTACAAATTGTAATATATGATGCTGTGTTCTCCCTCAATTGATGGTCCTGATAGGCTTGCTCATCCAAATGCAAACAGACAAATAGGCTCAATAAATGTATTATTGCTGCACAATTTGGCTACTAAACAGTATTTGCCTGCTAGACTACTAGCTTCAAATGACATTATGAGGCAATGTGACTATGCAGGCCTCCCAAGCTGTTGTTAAATACATAGCTTTGTTATGTCATGTAGTATAAGTTCACCTGCAGTCCTACATAAATCAGACATGTGCTGTGGTTCATGCATTAAGTACTCTGATCTGCAGTCTGTAGACTTAGATAAGTAGGGTTTCAAATCTCAGTGCAGTCAACTGTGTATTTGTGTGTGTGTGTGTGTGTGTGTGTGTGTGTGTGTGTGTGTGTGTGTGTGTGTGTGTGTGTGTGTGTGTGTTTATATAAACAAAAGTGGAAGTGTGTATCCCACTCTGACTTTACAAATGGCATGGTTTCCATTGCTTTGTTGCTTTCACAAACATCCAGTCAAGGCAGACCTCAAAACTCTTGTCCCCCCATGTGGCCTGCTGATGTCATCTACCATAAGATCACCTGCATTCCAGTCAAAATCAGGCTTCTGCTGTGTCATGTGTATTAAGTACTTTGACCTATAGCTTGTAAGGTTAGATAGGTAGGGATTCTAATCTCACTGCAGTTAACTGTGTGTGTGTGTGTGTGTGTGTGTGTGTGTGTGTGTGTGTGTGTGTGTGTGTGTGTGTGTGTGTGTGTGTGTGTGTGTGTGTGTGTGGGTGGGGGGTATCTATAAGTAGGAGTGTGTATCCCAATCTAACTTCACAAATGGATTGGTTTTCTGTAGTTTGGGTACTAACACAAACATCCAGTCAAGGCAGGCCACCAAACTCTTGTCCTCTACATGGCCTGCTGATGTCATCTACCATAAGATCACCTGCAGTTGTGTTAAAGTCAGATTGTGTTGTGGCACATGCATTAAGCCCATTTATCTGTAGTATGTAAAATTAGATTTCTAGGGGTTCTGTCCTTATTTCAGTCAAATTAGTATATGTGTATATTTCTAAAAAGAACAATGGAAGTGTGAATCCCACACTGTTGTCTCAAAGAGCATGGTTTTGTGTTGTTTTGGTGGATGCACAAACATCCAGTCGAAGCTGGCCTCCAGCTATTTATACCCCACATGGCCTGCTTATGTCATCTACAATAAGATCACCTGCAGTCCTGATAAGCTTAGACTTGTGCTGTGATGAGGGCTTTAAGTATTCTGATCTGTAGTACGTAAACCAAGAAAAGTAGGGGTTCGATCCTCACTGTAGTCAACTGTGTGTGTGTATAAATAGAAGTTGAACTGTGTATCCCACAGTGAGTTCTCAAATGGCATGGTTTTCCACTGTTTTGGTGAGGTGCTTATACAAACAACCAGTCAAGGCAGGCCTCCAACCTCCTTTCCCCCACATGACCTGCTGTTGTCATCTACCATAAGATTACCTGCAGTCCTGTTAAATTCAGACTTGTGCTGAGGTATGTGTGTTAAGTACTTTGATCTCTGGTTCATAAACTTACATAAATAAGGGTTCTGTTCTCACTGCAGTCAACTGTATTGGTATGTGTGTGAGCTGTTGGTGGATGTTACACAGAGCATTTTACAGCAGCTTAATGATACCTTCCTTTTGTGTTCTACAGACACTGCTGATGTCATCAGCTATATCAGATTATTGGATATGTATATGTCACAACAGGCCATAGACGCACACTGGCCTGACAGATGGGTAGATGTCATCTCATCCTTTATAAGACAGACAACACTGACATTACTTTTATTGTATGTACAAACATCATGAAATCTGTTTGAAATGGTGATGTACAGGTTGTTGCATTAGATCACATAGGAGACTCCATAGACTATGGCTTTTGCAGATGATATTGTGGTCTGTATTGAGAGCAGGGTACAGTTGTATGAGATCCTGAGGAAGTGGAGCTATGCTTTACAGAGGAGAGGAATGAAGGTCAGCAGGACTAAGAACAAATAAATGTGTGTGACTGAGAAGGAGGATATAGCAATGGTTAGTTTGCAAGGAGTACAGTTTGATATCAAATATTCTGGACCAACAGTTCAGAGTAATGGTGAGTGCGGAAGACAGGTGTAGAAGAGAGAGCATTTATGGTGAACTGTGTGGTGAAGAGTGACAGGCATGATCTTTGACAGATGGGTGCCAATAACACTGACATGGAGGGTCTATAAAATGGCAGTGACCAGTTATGTCATACGGATCACAGATGTTGCCACTGACAAAAAGGCAGCAGTCATAACAGGTGTTGGCAGAGTAACAGATGTTACAGTTTGAATTGTGTGGGCCATGAATGGACAGGTGTATTAATCATATATTACAGTGTCAGCTCTGGTTCACAGTTTGGAGATGAGGACAGAGTGGTGGGATTGTGTTGGTTTGGACATGTGCTGAGGAGTTATGTTGGGTATATTGGGGGAAGGATGCTAATGATGGAGCTACCAGGTAAGAGGAAAGTAGGAAGGACTTTAACAATATGTATGGATGTTTTGACAGAGGATATGCATGTGGTTGGTGTGACAGAGCAAGATGCAGAGGATAGTTTGATGCCCCTGCACTAGCCCAGTAATCAGGGAACCTCAATCCTCACCATTGGTAACAGTGAGGGATGGACACAATGTGAGGATGACAATCACACATGCAGTAAAGTACAATTTCCCCTTAAGAGCACACAGAGATTACAGTCAGTCTGGGGTTGGTTTCTCCCTCTTTATCCAGATTCCCCAATAAGACTCCCCACTGGCACAGCTATAGAGTTGTGTCCTTAGCCAACAATCCAAGCCAAGTCCTCCCAATACTCTCTCTGTCCAACCAGTGCTTCGTGTCCCTGCCCAAGTAGCTGACACACACACACACACACACACACACACACACACACACACACACACACACACACACACACACACACACACACACATGCACACACACACACACACACACACACACACACACACACACACACACACACACACACACACACACACACACACACACACACACTTTCAGATTTGATTTATATGCAAATACACACATGGGAAAGGTTGGCACAGGTTTAATAGCTATGCCCCCTTGTGCCCAGACGATAAGGTAGTTATCACTGCCACCAAACCCCCTTATCAGCTAGTTTAAAGCCCTTATCAAAGGGTGACCAATCCTACTGTGTAATGTTACTATTATCCAAATGGTAAGTGTGACCAAGAGCAAGGCTATTTAGGCGTGGCCTGTACAGCGTCACCAAATATATATGGAAGTACTGTAAGAGCTTAAATATCTCTAAACAAACCAGCCACAATTAAAAGGTTTAACCATATTTAATAATAAATAATAAAAGAACAAGACAATACTCAAACAACACAGTATCTACAGAGTTCAGAATCACAGGAAATATTTTAAAACAACATTGCAGAACAAATAAATACAGAAAACATCTAAACTAATTTTTACTATATTCATATCTATTCTAAATGATACTATGGCCTAAATATCTTACTTACAGAATAACATGCAAGCAGAAGTGCTGATGATGGATATTTCCAGGTTAAAGTCAAGATACAAAATGCCCACAGTCTCTCTCTGCTCTCTCTGAGAGAGTTCTTAAATCAATATCAACTATCATTGCTGCATTAGCTTGGATGTCATCACTGTTTGTCACCTGATGTCAGTTCCCAGGCTAAACAGAAACTTAACATCTCTGTGTTAGAAATGCATATCTATCAGATGTGCAGCAGGTAGGAAGCTGTAAAACACTTTACATTTTAAACCTAGTAATTACTTTTCTTTCAGGACAATAGAAAGAAAAGTCGAGCTCTAGACATTCTGTCTCCTTGCTGCATTAACTAACTTTTATAGCACATCATAAAACACTTAATTTCAAGTTATTTTCATGAAGTTTTGTGAGGTAATCTTCTATGTTCCAGCAGGGTATGCTGTGGTTACATACATGAAGCTCAGTAAATAACATATAGTTCTGTATAAATCATATCAATATTCAAAAATGACATATAATTATTTACAAAATTCCAGATAGCTGAGCTGACAGTGTCACAGATGGTTAGATATCGAAGCAGAACATCTGCTGTGGTGACCCCTAATGGTACTGTTCAAAAGAATAGGTAGAAAAAGATGACATCTCTACTTGGAAAAACTCTTCTGCACACTTGTGGCATGAGTGCACAGTAGAAGTATCTAATTGATGGATACTGTGTCTTGACTTTGGGCTTTAACAATGTGTCTTTGTATTACCTACTGTGCATTGTGTGCAGAGGCTCTAACACTTTGCCCTCATATATAGAAACTTCAATACACTTGCTTTCAAATACAATTGGCTGCTGTTATGTAGCAGAGCAGATCTAGCTGTCAGAACCTCTGTTGCATAACTAGCAACAATTTACCCACTTACCTATCAACAGCAAAGGTATTGATCCACCTTATGAAGGACATCATAATATGTACCCCATAGATTAGTCACCTGAAAATGGCAGTCAATCACATACACACCTCCTGTGTGCATTCTCTATGCAGATACCAGGTTGAAACCTCCCATTATCAACTATCATTTCCCTTCTGTTTCCCCTGCTAGTATAGTTGACATGAGTCCCTGACTCAGTGCAGATAATGCCTCATGTGCACTGAATAGCCTGTATCCCCTACATCACTGAATTACAAATTTCAAGAGATCCAAAT
Organism: Protopterus annectens; assembly: GCF_019279795.1. Lineage (NCBI taxonomy): Eukaryota > Metazoa > Chordata > Ceratodontiformes > Protopteridae > Protopterus > Protopterus annectens. The sequence goes on along the minus strand of NC_056725.1, from coordinate 308,449,156 downwards.
ATAGAAGGGATCTGGAATCAGTGCACTCTATCTTCCAGATGGGTATCACTAGAAAGATTGACTGCTCACACACCCTGACTCCTACTCATAATATGCACCCAACACAAACCATTATGTGCAGAGGTACTCCCCACAAACCAACCTAAACACAATCAGGCTACAAGGAGACAATATACATCAGACATATCATCACCACTGTCTCACTACTTTTTCAGATGATATTGGAATGTCATTTGGTCTTGATAAATGTGCAAAAGCAACCTTTAAAAAAAGGAAAACTGCAATACTAGAAAAACATCAGTTTGGGGCAAGAATGTGATATAAAAGAACTTGAGCAAGAGGGCGTGTATAAATACTTGGGAATTGATGAATGATTAGTAATAAAACTTGAACACATGTGAATAAAACTCAGTAAGAAATACTTTAGAAGACTTCAATTAATCCTGAGAACAGCATTGACATCTAGGAACAAGATCCAGGCTATAAATCAATTTGCTCTTCCTGTCCTAATGTACAGTTTTGGAGTGACTGACTGGCCCCAAAAAGTGTTGGATAGATTAGATATTAAAACAAGAAGGATGTTTCATGGTCACCAGATGATTTATAAAAATCAGTGTATACCAAGGTTATATATTCCCCGTTCTGAAGGAGGGATGGGCCTCCTTGAAATTGATTCATGTATAGAGCTGTAATCATGGAACTCCACACATATTTACTGACCTCACACGATCCAAATGTAGTGAAAGTTTTGAAACATGAGGAGAATAAATCTAAGATGACTTCTCTGCTTAAACTAGCAGAAGCATATCAACGTCAACCAGGAATGGAAATCAAACCAGAAGTAGATAAAAACCAGGCAGCAACTGAATGTGCCAAAAAACAAAAGAAAGAATATAAAGTTAAGGACCAGATGAGAAGGCAAGAAATGTGGAAAAAACATAAATATAGTTGTAAGTATAGAAAACGTCTGGAAGAGCCTCGTGTTGATCAAGAACGAATGCAGGAATGGTTAAGGAGAGGCAAATTCAAACTAAGAAATGAAAGGTTAATATTGGCAGCCCAAGATAGTGGGCTATGTGCACGGTGGTTTACAAAGTCCATTGAACATGTGGGAGAAACAGACAAATGTAGGTTTTGTAAAACCAAATTGGAAACAGTCATGCGCCTTGTTGCTGGTTGTGACACACTAATGGCAGAAGGACTGTATACTGAAAGGCATAATAATGTTGCAACACTATTGCACTGGGGGATTGTGCAAACATTATAGTATTGAAGTGGCTGAAAAACACTGGAAACATGAACCACAAAGCATCATAGAAAATGATGAAATTTATATCACATGGGATCATCAATTACCAACAGTTTGAAAAATAGATGCCAGAAACCGGATATAGTGGTGCAAGATAAAGAAGAAAAAAGTAGCACTGGTCATTGAAATCACCACACCCACTGAGTGCAGTATCTTGCGCACAGAGAGACAAAGTCATAAAATACCAGTATCTGCAGGCAGAAATGAGAGCCATGTGGAATAAAGATACCCAAACAGTTCCAACAGTAGTAGGAGCAACTGGTCTTATAAAAACGAATTTACAGTCGTATTTAGATATGTTACCAATCCATGTAACCATGTACGAATTGCAGAAGGAATCATTACTAGGCACACTGCGGGTGCTGTAAAGAGCACTACTGGCTGACATCAAAGATTGAAATAATACTAATTTCTGAACTTTAATCATACTTTGACTTAGGAATGGGGTCCATTCCCATCATGGTATTAGAAACCCAAAAGACTTGGAGAAATTAAAAAGGCAGAAGCTCTCAAGGAAATGGTATCCCAAAGGTTCTCATAATAGTTGTCTGTATAGTGAGATGTACAGATGCCCCTCTCAGCAGCCTAAACAAGGATATGTTTAGTGTCAGCTGTGTGGCAGACATAGTTGGCACAGCACACATGCAATCAAGTCTCTCAACAACAAGTCCCACTCTTATTGCAGCATACGTCATCTTGGTATGCAGAACTTGATTCATAGCTATATGAAATATATGAGCACAGACATGACTGAGCTATCTAAAAATGGGTTCCTCCCAGGTATGCCCCTATGTCTGTGCAGCATTATACCCTCACCTAGGATGATACCTCTTTATAAAGAACAACAGATTCACTGAACATTCCTAAGTTTCTGGTGTCATACTACGGTGATACGGTACCTGTCAGTGAGTGATGACATGGTGGGTAGAGCACACTGCTTTACTAGGCATAATCCACTTGACAGCACCATAATCCCTTTATTAGGCAAGGTCACAAAAGCAGAATAACCAATGTGAAAATGTACACCTCCAACAAAGTGAGGACCATGCTGCTAAACCCTAGTAGTTCTCATCTTACACCGCACTCTCTGTATTTTCTCTTCGCAGTGAAGATGTTTATGTCTGTGCAGTCACAGAAATCTGGTTCAAGGCTGCTGTATATACTTTGCCCTTGCAAGGCTACAATGCTTTCCAAATATCCATACAGCAAATGGAAGTTGTGTTTACCACAGAAGGTGTTGTATCTATTTACATTGAAGATTAGTACGCCTCAAGACTGTTTAGAGAAGATAACTACATGGAGTTATTCTATGTCCAACCTACTATGGATAGGAAACCCCTTCTTGTATCACCATTAATAGGTCACCATATAGAAATACAGAAGGCCACACAGCCTACATATTAAGAAATCGGACAATTAAAGTAGAGCAAAACAACCCAGGCATGAGTGAGTGAAAGTACACATCCATTGATCAGGATAATTATAGGACAACAAACTCACCTGCACAATATTACCTGGAGTTTGCAAGCTGAAGTCTTGTGGAAGAAAGTGTGCAACACCCCACAAGGTTATCTCATATTCCAGACCTGTATCGCAACAATATGAGTGAACAATGTAATGGCACTTGTATTGCCTGCACTGTTAATCCAACTACAAGACGCTATGTTTTGAAGTAGATACAGCTACTGAACTCCCCAAAGAAGGTGTCAGGTTCACAATCATCATCCAAGGCAACTACAAACTCCTAAGGGATAGTCTAAAATGCTTCTAAATTACAATTTCCACAAAGGTCTTTGACAGCTGTAGCACATTACTCTCTGATGCCCTGTGTACACATCTACACAAATGCATACACACAGCCATGCCTGAAAGGTGCAAACAAAGATACTCTGGAAAATACAAACCATACCAGTGTATGTCTGTCATAAATAAAATATACAGTATGTGAAAGAAGCTGCTGTTTACAAACACAACACTGGAAACCAGGGGTGGAAGGCCACTCTCCTTAGCATAAACATACAAATAAGACACCTTCAGGAACCCACACAGAACAACCATGGTAAGACTTTACACAACAACATATTCAGGGATAACCAGATGGGTTTCTTTACGTACATCTGCAAACTGATGTAACTCAGGTGTATTTGGATCAACTTGTGTATGGCAGTACACACACTGACTCAGTGTAACTTACAAACCTGCTAGCAGACACGTTTGACTGAACAGTATCCCCCCTGCCACCACCACACCTAGCAAAAACCATGTGTGCAACATCACCTCTAAGCTGTGGTATTTACAATGACAAAGTTATCACTGCCCTCTCCAAGACTAGGAGCACAGTACATTTGACCAGATGGCATCCTGGGCTGTGTTCTTTATGTGCTTCAAAAATTAGGTACTCCCCTAGACATCATATTCAGCCACAGTCTAAATACTGCTATTGTCCACAATGAATGGAATACACTGACAATTTTCCAACCACACAAGGCATGACTGGCAAAATACACATGTAATTATAGAACCATAACTTTATACAACCTCTGCCATAAGGCAATAGATACAATTTGCATGCATCTCAGACACAGGGAAATAAGTGACCTCTAAACACTAGATGTGTTCCATTTAGGTGTTCTCAATGTGTTGCTGCAAAACCTGGTGGGATTCAACACTCTGACCAGAAACATAGAGCATGTCAAAGCTGTGCATCTATCTTATTGCAACTTGGCCAAGACCTTCATCACAGTCCAATATTTGTCCTCAGTGGGAAACTAACCAAGGTGAATATCAAATCCTATGTTATCAGTTGGTTTGCAAATGGGATCAAAAACGAGCAACATTCAATCGCAGTGTGAGACTTCACTTCAAGCAGCAGACATGTCACCTGACCGGTAACAGACGTGTCAGTGTTGTGGTCCCTCATGTTTGACTATATATCTCAGATGTCCTGAACAAACCCGAGGGTCTGTGGCACTAATTCCACCAATTCTAGCTAGTAACTCATTTTGCTCTAAGAAGCTTAAATAATATTGTAACTAGTCATATTTTCTTCTGCTAATTGTTTAGAACCTTGTTTGTAGCAACTCACATACTTGTCTGCCAATTGATGATACTCTGTATAATTGAATTGCCTGAGGAGCTTTTTTTCTCTCCAGGTCTCTGCTTAGAAGATCCTATAGCTGATTGTTACTACTATGTTACTAAAATTTAATAAATTGTTTTCTAGTCCTGAGGAGCTTTTCTCCCCAGGTCTCTGCTGAAAATGAGCCAAAAGCTCAGCCAGACTAACCCGGTTAACAAATGTAAAATAAAATAAAATAAAATAAATAAACGAATGATTGCTGATAAAGCCATGAACTGCACAGGAATGAATCAGCATACCCTGTGGTAATAATAAATGTACCTGCTTATTGTAAAATAACTGTGAGAACACTATTCCCCATATCTTTATTGACAGACCTTGGTACACATGTCAGCTGTAGCCTGGGTCTACTCTGATTAGCAACGGCATTACATCAATAGCAATATATGTTAGCAATCACCTATACACATATGCCTCATCAGATATAATAAATATAATCCTCTCCTTGATATGTATTGTACCAGACACCTGCACCATGACAGACCTCAGAAGTGTCAACTTCAGAGGGTCTCCTACACATGTCTTCTGTGGGCAGATTGACATACCTGTCATTGTGCGCAGTATCATATAGATAGCTTTGAGGGGGATTATGTATGCCTTACTGGGCTATCTGTGACCAAAATGGGTGACAATGTTGCACATGCGTAAGTAATGTGGGATACCAGGTACTTGTTCCAGTGACCTCATGGTACACTATGACATACATAGGACATGCTGTAGAGACATATACATCTCTCAAAGGTTGTCACTCCTCTGCAATAGGCTTCAAATCCATGTTAAGCAGAGCACACGTTACTCTGTTGTAGGACATGCTGTATGACTTGATGTGAAAATGTTATCTGGCATAGATAACTGCTACTTCTCTCCTGGATATGGGTGGTCCTTGCTAGATAAACTTGGACCATGCTTTATATTTGCCTTTGAGTAATATATTCTGATGTAATGGCTATGCTTCTAAACACCATTAGGTCCATATCCTAGTCATACTCTATGAACTTTGGAACCTATGGCAATGTACATGCAAACAGGAACGTCATACTGTATTGATGTTCTGATGAGATTTGTCTTCATTGCTGACATTCAATCCTGAGATCTGAATCTGATGGGTTGACTTTAGATGTGCACTCATATATTTGTACTGAACACTCTTTAATGAGAAATTTAAATATATTAATGAGACATATGTAATTGTCTGACTTCACAGTTGTTACAAAAGTATCTACTATACAGCAGATAAACTACTATAGTAGCAACTATCGAAATGGAAACGTACAATCTAACTGACAGGTACAATTATCAGTATAATAGCACAACTGCAGGTAATAATGTCATATTAATATAGATAGTCATCCTGCTCATCAGACACATAACTTTAGTATCCCTGAAACCAAAAGATAGACAACAGAGATGTGGCACATTTATCATCACTTGCGCAGGGTGTTGTGTGGGGGTGCAGGAGGCCTATGCTAATACAAAAGCCTGGCTAGTGTATGTGTGAGTAAGCAAGGGAAGTAGGCAAGATGGACCATGTAAATATTGCATGTGTGTCTGTAGGTGCTCTCAATATGACATCGGTGTGTGAGTGTCTGCATGAACACAGCCAAGCTCAGTGCTAGCCTTATGTGTTTGTATGATGGACAACTGTGAGCTATACATGGTAGAGCTAACAGCTCATCATCTCCACCCCCAAACATGAGAACAAGGCTTCCAGGAGCTGCACTGGCACCTCCACGCTCAAGGGCAGATGCCCTGCTACTACCTGAAGGTAACCAATGTCTGCTGGAGGTGCTCCCTTCACAGAAATTCCCAGGACCATGATCCCATGCCCTGCTACATCTGGGTGTGGACAGCACACTTTCTGCTGGAGCAGTGGATGTACTGCCATTATGGGAGTGTGATCAGACATGGCCACATTGGATCTCAGCAGAAGTAGTTGCTGACCTACACCCATAAGGCCAGTGCTCTCCTCCCAGCAGACATTCCCTCACAATGTCCATTCCATGATAGATAAACTGCACTTCCTCACAGACACATCCCATTCCAATGTGTCATTCAAATGATCCAGGGAATTAACAATACAATGGAGGCAGTCACAGATGTCAGACTGTGCTGCACCTAAAACCCTCAGCATACTTCTGGAGTTCCTTTCTGAATGAGCTTATGTCTCCATGTTGGCCCTAAACATATTTTGAGTGATACATGATGAGACACCTGCAATAGGTTGAGGAGGAACAGCAGGCTTCCTACGAGCACCTCTATAAATATGCCTGTGTGGCACCTGGCAGACAGTTTGGCTATGGCCAGTGTCAACAGTCACTGAAGTCATAGTAGTTGCCAAAGTTCCTTGGTCAATGTCCTCGCTCTCCAACTGTCAAATATCTATGGCCTCAGTGAACTGGGTATGTGTAGGCATACTGGCCATGTTTGGTGATAATGGGGGGGGGAGGATTGCTGGATTACAACCTCTGTGTCAAAATCAACCTCTGCAACTCCTAGCTGCATCACTTTGGCCACCATCATCATCAGAAGAATCTGATGGAAAACTGACATCAGGTGGTGTAGGGGACACAGAACCACTTCCATGTTCACCTGTGATAAAAGGAAGGAAAACAGGAATACATTACTACCTACACAACTAAGCTGCAATATATGTTAAGCAATTTCTGCAGCTACTACTATTACAGAAATTCATACCTCTAGACATCTTAGAGCATGAAATTTGGACAAAGCCATGAATAATGTGTGGACAAAGGACCAAGAATAGGTACCATTGTGACATATTGTCTTACAAATCTAGAAATGTGATAGAATAACAGGTATTGCTTCACCATGACATTTATGATTGGTATGCAGGCTGCATGTGAGATCTCTGTCATTATGTCATGTCTCCAATGTTTTATGACCTGTCAATAGTTTGCGACTCAATCACTATGATCTTAAATATGGGCCAGAGGTATGAGTCACACATCTGAACATTCAGAAAATATCTGTACAGTTGACAATTATGTAGACAGTACAGCAATTTATACAGCAGACATGAGATGACACTAGCAGAAATGTTGGGATATTTCTACATTAATGACATAAATGTATTTTGCTTACCAATAGCAGGAGCCCTATATCTGTGGATTCCTGACAGTCCTGAAAAAAGCAAAGGGAAAGGTAATGGCAACATCACCACATTTAACAGTATAACACAGGAGATAATACTTTTAATGATCAATATCTGCAGTAGCTGCAATGTTAACAAGAATGTGGCTGACAACCTCTAAGTGACCTGAAACTGCAGCTATCTTAAATAGCTCCACCAAAAAAGCAACCCGATGTACACTATTACATTATGAATGCAACAGTATTCTATTGATCATCTATCAATGCCTATCTGGAAGCTCTTCCCGAGATGAAGGAGTGGCACCCACATCCAGAATATACTGGCTGATGGACTGCTGGGAGCTTTCCTGTGTGGCTGTGTGGCAATGTTTGCCAGGAATTCCTCGGTGGCGGTGAGGGGTTGTGCTGCTGCAGGTCCACCACTGGTGATCTGATGATCATGTGCCATGTCAGAAGCATACTTCCTTGCAGCATGAATCATGTTTGTGGCTTCATGTTGCACCTGCTCATAGCTGCAATTTTGTTGCCCAGTAGCACTGACATTTTGGAAAAATTCATCCCTGTGGTTGCACTTTGTGACATATTGGCCTGCCCCCTGGATATCAGGACTGCATGATGTTGTCTTAATGCTTCAATGATGAGGTCATTCAATGCCTCAGAAAATACACATATAAGGATTGAATATGTACAAGTAAATTGTGGACAGATAAGGTAGTATATAGAC